>NW_015548251.1:429640-443827 GCF_001515605.1 Sinocyclocheilus anshuiensis
ACCAGTAGAAGATCGATACGTCACTGCGTGACCTCTGTACAGAAATTCAAAAATGGAGGAAGCACTAATTTTAGCCGTAGTGCAGCGTCCTATTTTATATAATACATCTTCAATGGCAACAGGAACAGACGATATATATATAGAGAGAGAGTACAATATAATTACTATAGACAAGTGTATTATTATTAAATTACTTAATGTTGTTCGTTATTTTATATTTATATTTTCAGAATAATTTTAACATTAATTTTGCACACCTCAAGAACTTATAAAATGACCTATTTAAAGGGAAAAACCTACAGCACTTAAAGCACAGCACTTAAAAAATTAATATATATGTACAGTCAAACCAAAATTTATTCAGACACCTTGAACATTTCATTCATTAATACACTTTATTCACTATAGTTTAAAAAAAATGGTAATAAAATATGACTCCTTGTGGCGATCCTCATCCAGCCGAAGCTCCTGAATTAAAGAATGGAACTCTCCTCGCTCATTCCCAGTCCGTAGAATAGGGTGAACCCACAGCCTTCTCCTTTCCAGACGCTATCGACGCCGTCGCAAAAGACACAGTACAAGCACATCGGAATCCATGTTGTGATAACTGAGGGGAAACCTTGGCGCGTGATGTCATATCCTGCTCCCGCCCATATTCGCAGCGGCGTCAAATTTTTTTTCCGCACGTTCAAAGTCTAGTGTGACCGCCCCTTGACTCGTTTTTGTTTTCCCGACCTGATTGGTAAAACTTGAGAAAGATTGTCTTGCAAGTGTTGCTCTGTTTCCAAACCGTGTGAATCTTAAAGCAAGGATAGGTTATGTTTAATTAGGGTTTAATGTCCCAGATTAATTGAGTGTAATTCTGTGGTTCTTTTTAATGGCTCTAAAGCGAACACAAGCGCTGCTCGATATAGGTCACTCGTGAGAGAGCGCTTAGTGATATAAAATGGCACAGTCACATCTCTATAAATGTTTTGAAAAATGGCACACATCTCTATAAATCTGCTTGACCACAATTACTTACAGTTGTGCGTGTGTGTGTGTGTGTGTGTACAGATTTATCCTGCCAAAAACAATACTTCCTGTGATACAGAATGCATGGGGGATACAAAGAAGCAGCCAATGAGCTATTGTATGGCCCACTGTTGACCTGTTTGTGCAGAATGGGAAACAATGGCTGCCTCTGTACAGTATAGCCACCTGTAACGTTAAGGAGATGCGCAAGGTTTCTCGTTGAGGCAGGACATGTTTCCAGCAGTTGAAACATCTCAGACCGTGAGATCCAAAATGAAAGTGACAACCACCTGAAGGGGACAGAGGAGATGAGAGGTGTCTCCAGGGAATAACAGAAATAGATCAGCGAAAACAAACCAAAAGCCTTCAGATTGAAGCTTCAATAACAGTCCCCAAGGTTTTATGCTAAACGGAAAGCTATTGTCATCTTTCTAGCACATTTTCTGACATTTTAGAATAGAGATGGGCATTCTAGTCACTTTTTCTGTACTAGGAATTTGGGACAAGATGTGAAAGAATGACTTCAGTTGTCATCCATGACTACTATCCGCCGTTTTCAATGTCTGAAAAATGTATCGTTTTATCGTCATGTCTTGTCTAGCTAATCAAAAGAGCTTTTTTTAACCACTGTGCCAAGTTAGTAGGCTAAGCCATTTAAAAGGCTAAGCTAGGCTAAAATGTTACCTTGCTAAACGAAGGCTTACTGAAAACATACAATATTTTATTATTTTTAGTTTAGGTGGTATAAAATATGTAATTTAGAAGGTTAAACTGTTAGCTTGCTAAGAAAAGGCTAACTGTACACAAAAAGGGAATTAAATGTTTAATTAGACCATTTTTAGCTTCAGTGATATAATGTTATATGTATTATAAAATGGATAATTCCTGTCCTTGGTTCTGATTGGCTAAGCCATGTACAAAGCTATTGTAAAATACTCTATGAACACACATTTGTGATCTCATTACATTATTAAGCTGCAGTTACACTAGACTTATTGTAATATGACATCACACTCTGTGGTGTCTTTTTTAAAAACAAAATTCAACATAGAATGAGATAAATGCTAAAATGTAGCTTTCTTCAGCAATTGTAGACATCCTTGCGTGAATCTTGCTACAAGGTATTGCCAACAAAATAAGCGGCATAATCAATTACCAGTGTAAAAATATCTAAAAGTAAAATAAAGAAAGAAAAATCAAGTCACTCTGTTTTCAAAGTGCTTGAGGGCTCAAGTCCATCCTTATTTCAAGTAGAGTTGAGACAAGATGGGCTGCACTTATTGTAACGGACATGCTTTGTCCCTGTCATATAAAATCTAATGAGTAAACTAAACTAGAATAAGATTAATAGAGAGTGAAAGATAAATAAAGAAGCGCAGAGTCAGGAAGTCAGAGTTATTTTAAGCTAGTGACTGATTGTTTCTTTGTTGAGCTGGAGCTCATTTGCATGGCAGCAGGCACATGAAGATGACCTCACTCTCGCTTTATCTCTCACACACACACACACACACACACACACTCAAAAGAGTCAGACAGAAGGCCACTGAGCAGCAGGGAGAAATGTAATGTGTCTGTGTTCCTTCCCAGCTGAGGGTGTTATTCCAAATAGCATAATACCATATTACTCATACTATTTTTGCAGTATATACGTTTTGCACACTCTGCATATTTTCTGTGTGCATGCAATACATGTATGACCTTCTACATTCAGAAAATGTGCAGTAGTGTATCCCACAATGCAGTGCACTTGAATTCACCTCACATGTCGAGTGTGATAAATGAGCCAAAATCTCCTTGAGTTATAATTCACCAAAATAAAAGATTTTTTTTTTTTTTTGATAAAACAAACAAATAAACAAAAACCCTGGATGACTATCTTTCTTCTGTGGAACTTAAAAGACAGTGATGACAAATACCTAAGAAACAAGGAAAACCACACAGGTTTAGAATCACAGTTTTCTTTCTTTTTTTTGTGATTTATCCCTTTAAAAACAGTTATTTTGCTCTTACAGTGACATGTAAAATCTTACGGAAGTAAAATGTCCTAGAAATGAAAGGAAAGGCGAGAGACTATGAGCAGCCTACTGTACATACTTTATCTGATTAGCCTCCAAAAGCACAGGAGACTGTAACGTTCAGGTCCAGACATGACTTTGTACAGTAAACATTGACGTCAAGTAAAATGAAACACTTTTCATGGGTTTGTGAGCACAAGCCTCTCTTCTTATCACTTTGAATTTGTTTTGCAAGGCGGTTGGGCGTTTAAAAATCTGGTCGTCCATCATGATGCCCTCCCTAAGTTTCGTGTCATAAATTCCAAACGTTTACAAGTTTTTGGCTTTGAAGCCATTGATTTCAATGGAAATGGTGTCTTGCAAAAGAGGAGAAGTACACAAGGGATTGTGAAAGTGCTTTTTTGTTATATAGTGTATAAATGAATTTCAGAATACACAGCCACTTTTGAATGGCAGTCAATTTTCTCTTCTTGTCCTCTGACATTATCCTCTTCGCAAATGCATTTGTCTTGTGTTAGTGTCAGCAGTTAACATTCAATGTGCTGGAAGACTTCCATTTGAAGATTACATTGGAGATTAGTTTTGATTTTTAACCTTTCTTATTTATTTGTTTCTAAGTTGAGTTTAACTAAAAAATGATTGCTTTCTGACCTTTCCTCTTGATCAGTGTAAAATTAACCTTATATCTCTCCCATTAGGTGAACTTTGTGGTATGCCAGCTCTTCGCCCTGGTCACGGCCTTCTGGTTCAGACTCTACCTGCACCCTAGCAAGACGAGTCCCTTCATCCGGCATGTAGTCGCCACCCTCCTGGGCTTCTACTTGGCCCTCTTCTGCTTTGGCTGGTGAGTGTTTGTCTGCTTCATCCCTCATATATCT
Source organism: Sinocyclocheilus anshuiensis (assembly GCF_001515605.1). NCBI lineage: Eukaryota > Metazoa > Chordata > Actinopteri > Cypriniformes > Cyprinidae > Sinocyclocheilus > Sinocyclocheilus anshuiensis. Next base: position 433,548 of record NW_015548251.1, read on the forward strand.
CAGATCTTCCATATTGATCCATAGCAGGGTTATTTATTGATAGCCGGTTAGCGAGCCATTCAATTTATTATGAGGCTTTGGAGTGCTGGCAGAAGACCAGTCTCCTCAGCAGCTACGCTGTCCACTGGTGGAAACAGAGATGCTCTGATGGAGCAGTTTGTAAGCCTCTTTATCAATACTTACTTGCTGCTTGTTGGTTGAACTTGAATTAGTGTGTAACAAAAAAGCTGCATTAAGATGCGTGAAAGTCGCTAGTTAATAGATAACCTGTTATCAGATAAATGCATTGGTGCTGTTTCGGATTTTCGATGTGATCTTTAATAGTTTGATGTTTTCCAAAGCCTTTCAAATATTTGATTCTGCCTACAGTATGAGGAACACAAGGTGGGATCAAAAGGACCATAGTGAAAACATGGTGAAAGTAGTTTTTTCCTTTATTAATGGAATGATAAAAAAAATGAGATATTCAAAATCCCCTCTGTAAAAACATTTAACTATGTATGTCAATAAAATTAAACACGAATTTTGAACCTGGCTTTATCCAATGTTTAGATTTCTGTTCTGGAAATGTCTGCAAATTAGAGCACATTTAATTAGATAATGTCTTATTTGCATATTTTAACATAACATTTCAGAAAACAGTAATACAAAACAGTTGTCTTATTGTACTGCGATTGAACAACTGGAGAAGTATAATGATATCTATTAGTTAACATTATACCGTATTCACCTGTGGTGTCTTGCCTTAAAGCAAAAGAGAAACAAAATACTACTGAAACAAATATATTTTCACATATTTTTGTACTGATAAAATAATTAGCAATGACACATTTGTGTAATAACTTAAAAAATGCTAAGTAAAAGCACTTTCACCAGTAGTTTCAGCTTTTTGACACTCCGTATGTGTTTCAACATTTCTTTAACTAAAATAAAGGCCGACCGAATTACATAATAACCACATCACACATTGTTTTTTTTTTTTTATCACAAGGTTGTTAAAATGTGAGAAATTGCAACAGTGGGAGTCATGCTTAAACTGATACTTATTAAAAAAACCTCTAAACATACGGAGCAGTCTATTGCAGCTCTCTGAGCAGAGGTCAGTCCACCCAAATCGCACAGGAAGTCATTATACAATAAACATGACGGCAAGAAGCAAGACCTCTAAACAGTGAAGTTGCCCAAGATATAGCAGATTCTAATGTCGTGGAATATGCCCTTTTGAATGCATTTATGGTGATACAACCAAATTGTGAGTGAAGTATCATCTGTTACTACCAAATGAATTTTATGAATGTCGTGTATCAAGCAAATGTTGTGTGGCAGCTTGTGAGGGGATTTCCCCTCAGCTGTTCTAATGTGATGTGCTATCATTGCATATTCAGAGTTTGTGCACCCCTCTCTGTCCAGCAGAGACTTCACCAAGACATTTGTTTGCTCTCGGTCAACATCAAATCCAAATTGGGCTCATTTAACTTTCAAAATGTGTGTTCCTGGTTTTACTGTGTGGGATTCATCAGCGCATTTTTTGGACAGAAAAAAAAGCTTCATAATCTCTCATCAAAATGCAATAGCTTGCTCCACCCCTCAACAAATTTCCTTTTTGGCGTCACATAGGCAGTGCAGACAAATGGTTAAGATAGCTCTTTCACAATCCAAACAATTTCAGATGGATGAAATCTAGTCCCCCCACATCTTTCTTCAGCAACTTCAGCATATGTATTTTCCATCCATCCATTTTCCAAACGGCTTCCCAGTGTCTATCCCAGTGTCTCAGGCTTAGGCAGGGAAACATTCTTGGATGGATGATCAGTGAACCATGTATTTTATGTCTTTAAAGTATTAAATATGTAGTTATATAATAGTGCTGGGCGGTATACCGGTTCATTTTTGTTATGATATGAATTTTTAAAATACCGCAATATGTATGTTGCTTAAACAACGTTCGGAATGCGACACTGTTTGAAAGGGGTCCCTTTTCACTGTTGCACTGTGGTGAGGGAACAGCTGTATGTGTTACTAAGCATGAAAGTTCCGAAACTGAAGCTGTAGAACTAATAGAACGTGATGACAGAAGAACTCATCCACAATATCCACATTGACCGCCACAAATATCCACCGCCCCCTGCCATCAGCTCCCGCATCTCACACACACAAGCGCGACTTTAGCACTAGATTTAGCAACTTTCAGACCCTTTTAGCGGCTTTTTTCCATAGAATATTCATACTGACAGTGCTTCGTTTCTTGATTTCGCCAGTGCTGTCCTACGAACGCAAGGTCTGACTTTCCCGGAGAAGTATCACCTCTCTCGGCGTCTGTTCTGTGCAGTGAAGCGGCAGAGAAACAGCACATTCAGTTGGCCACACTGCAGCCGACTCGTCAATAAATGAGTACAAAACAGCGTTTCCTAGCACCTGTCGCTTACTGATTGTTTGGAATTATAAATATGAGCGTAGTTCATCTGTTAATATCACATGCTTTTTGGTCATACCGCCCAGCACTATTATATAACATAAATTTATACACATATCCACTTGAGGTTTTATCAAAAGCACAGTCAGATTTTTATTCATGGAAATGCTAAATATTTAATATAGAAATATTGTTCAAATTAATTAATTAATTAATTTTTTTAAGATTAGAAGTTGTTAAAAGTGCCCCTAATTAAATAATCATCTGTATATCTCTCTGCAAAGTCAAATATATTTTTATTGAATAACATTTTTTATTTATAATATAATATAATATAATATGATATGATATAATATAACCAGTAAAAAAAAAAAAATCTATAATCATGACCAGTATATTGTAATTGAGTAAATGACCAGTAATTGAGATACTATTATAGTTTTTATTAATATATTCAATTTAATTTTATTGTGTGTTCTTGTCAATTTTTTTTTATGTCTATATAGTTTTTAATTAATTTGTATTTATTATTTGCTATTAGTTTTAGTTTCAATTAATAACCCTGGTCATGATTAAAATATCAAGATCATTCATTGAGGATCAATGAGGATTTTTTTATACACATAGAGTCATAGATAATTTTCATGGACAGAAAGTATTAAATAAAAACAAGTTTAAAAAAATTTAATACATTTTTGTATATAAAATACATGGAATTGTCTATCTTAACATATTCAGCAACACATTTCTCTCCTGTTCAAAATGACAGTCTTGTTTCACAGTCTAATAAAGTTGTGTACTCCTCTCATTGGTATCCTCTTCTCCTTGTGCTTCATTTCAGGTATGCCTTACACTTTCTGGTACAGAGCGGTCTTGCTTATGGCGTTATGATCTTCACAAGTGTAGAACACATGCACAAGTGAGTACCGACCTCACAATCCTCTGCACCATCAATCCGCCCTGCTTCCAGTAACAAGAACAACCTTATGGCAAATCAAAAATGTGTTATGACGTTGGAACATGTTCCAGAGTTCTCAACAAGCTACTGCCATCCAGTTCACCATATGCCCGAGTTATTCATCTAGCCCTAAGATTGGCTTGTTGAATAATAATCCACACCACTCTCAGCCATCCATTTCCTTCTTATCAGTAAACAGCCCCGGGGAACGAGGGAGCGTCTGTTTTTATCATTACTTCCATAAGTCATGTGCTGAGTGACGGCTCCCTCTGATCTGGGGTCAGATGAATGGATGTTCGCTGCTGCTCAGGGTGGCACCAAAAATAACCAGTGCTCGATAGTGATTGCTATTAACACCAACAACCTACACAAGTGCATACTAACACAATACGAGTGCATACTAACACAAGGAATAATGCAATGTCATTATATATCATCAAATTCCAGACATTTAGATAAGTGTAGGTCATCTGTGCTAGGTCACCTGACCTTGGCACATACATCAGAACTTCCAGTCAGAAGTCCTGCCAGCATGTTTTGTAAACTTCGGCTCGTTGAAAAGGTCATGATGACAAGTTAACCGTCGGCCTCCTGTCCAGATGTTTGCATAACTGCATAATTATCAGACAAGGAGTTTTAACTCCACGTGTACTAAACACACAGAGCAGGTGTAGTGCGTAGAGGAAGAGTTCAACGTACGTTTACCACCTCCGAAAAAAATTAATCCCATCATTAAAAAACCAAATCATCTAATGCTCATGTAGAACTATTGTTTAAAAACACTGGTAATTTAATAACACTGTTAAATGTTAAGCGATAATCTGTAGAAAATATCATACTGTACATTATAATGTGGTGCAATTTTAGTGTTTTGTGCGTGTTTGTGTTTTTAGGGTTTACATTTTTTTTTTGATTTAAACACAATAGTATAGAATTTTATTTTTAATATCTGCTTATTGGCATTGGCCAGAATTTTAATATCGATGCATTCTACTTACCAAACATGTCTATATGGATTTACTGTCAGTTTATCAATTTATGTCATGAACATAAAGCCATAAATCACATTTTTTGTGCAAGGATACTAAAAAGAAATAAAATAAATAACATGACATACACTGTAAAAAAATGTTTGTAGTATTTACAGAACAAAAAATGAAAACCTACAATAAAAACTTGTTAATTGGTTAACTAAGTTACCATATATGGTGTAAAACCATTGCATTATATGTCATTTTCCCCTAAAATAATGCCATATCTATGGTTTTTGCAAGTAAAAACCATGAATTACCTTATAATGGGGAAAAACTGTGAAAGGACATTCCCAGAAGTCTCTGCATGACACATGACTGTATTTTGACTGTATACTGTATTTTGTATGATTCAGTTGGTAGTTGTGCAGGCAGCAATATGCCATCCCATATAATTGAGTATGTTTACATGGACAACAATAATCCGATATTAACACGATTAAGACAATACTCTGATTAAGAATCTATCGTGTAAACAGATTTTCGATTACCTTAATCCGGCTAAAGTCATACTCGAAGTAAACACAAATTGAATTAAGATATGTGGAGTATTCCTATCGATCTACGTACTATAACATGTAAAACGGGAACATGAAAGGAATATTCTAAAAGCAACTCATGCTTTTAGAATATTAATATTCTTAATCATAATATTGTCTTATTCAGAATAAGGTAAATAATCAGATTACTTATGTGTATGTAAACATACTCAGTGTTGCCATATTTCTTCTATCTATCTATCTATCTATCTATCTATCTATCATCTATCTATCTATCTGTCTGTGTCTGTCTGTCTGTCTGTCTGTCTAGGTGAATTTCTGGCAACCACAGCTGCTGTTTTTTCATAACTATCCGCAAAGTATGATTTATGTATAGCAAACTCCTAGAACAGTAAAGGCAAACTCCTGAATGGTTTGTGATATGTTTTTACAATCTGATGAACTGAGTTCAGAACATCCCTTTAACCTACTGGACTTTTGATTACTGAACTAGACAAAATAGACTTTGAAACAACGCTTTTTGAACTGTGAACACTTCATACTGGGTGTGACAGTCAGGTCACAGTAATATGTAGTTTGCACCAATTATTAAAAATGAGTCACTTTTTCTTTCTCTTGGCTGATTGCTGTTTTCTTCTAAAAAACTAAAAAGCAGCAACTTCTATTCTGTTGAAGACTGATAAGATGAACTTGTGATAGAGACATAGACTTGCCCGGTTCCCTGCAGTAAGTACATCGAGAGCATTAGGGATGCAGTGCTACAAAACAGACCTTTTGAAACTCCAGGAGACGATCAGTCGGTAATAGAGTGATGCCATGCTCCACTGCTCAGGGTAGATGAGAGGGCAAGCAAAGGATGAAGGGAAATTGAAAAACGGGTGGAAAACCGATAAAGAATGCAAGATATGTTTGTGTGTGTTTGCAGAAAGGGCATAAGGATCTTTTTTGAGAGGTTCATATTACGTAACTGGTTTATTACCTGGAGTCATTAAGTCAGACTGCCAGTAAAACTGGCATAGATTAGCTGCTGAAGTGATCATGCAAACACTTCATTATACAAAATACTTTGTCCTTTTTCTGGCCTTATAGCCAACATTGAATGCTTGGATTCATAATAACTGTACTGTGGCAGCAGTAACTTTTATGATCAATTTATGGAAATTCTTCTCAAATGTGTTTTTTTTGGCACTGAAAACTCAATTTTTTTGTGAAAATAGGCTGTTTTTGCTACTGTGTCCTTAAGACTTTCAAACTACCATTCAAAAGTTTGGGTTCAGTAAGATTATATTTATTTATTAAGAAATTAATACTATTCAGTAAGGATGCATTCAATTGATCAAAAGTGACAGTGGAGACATGTCTAATGTTACAAAAAAGTTATTTTCAATTTTCTATTCATCAAAGAATCCTGAAAAAAAAAGTATCTCAGTTTCCCCAAAAATATTACAAACCCCAAACGTTTGAATGGTACTGTATGCTAGTTAGGCAGGATTTTATTTGATTGTTGTATTTCAATAGTAGTTAAGGCTAATATTGCCATAACCTTTATAATAACATCAACATGGCTTTAATTTAAATTATAATGGCAAGATTTTAGAAACACTGCAATACCTACATCTGTAGGCAAAACAGCACCCACGTGATTATTTGGCTACAATTTAGCATATAGCAATAACCTGTGTGGCATTGGTGAAGTTTTTTCGAAAGTTTATACACTTTTAAAAAAGATAATGAGACATTCATTCTTTAATAAGAATGCAAGTTAAAGCAAATAGGGTGAATTTTTATGTCATTTAAGGTGCATTCACTCTAACAATAATCAGTTTTCAATGAGAGTCTACAATTTTAAGCGACATGAGTGACATTGGTTGGCGTTACAACAATGTTCAGCAGGGATAGCAATACGGAGACGGCCAGTAAGATAGCACATAGTGACTTTCACGTGGTCTGCCTCCTGACAGAGTTGGACCAGTATAAACTCCTACTAGAGAACAACTTTAAAGCACATACAGCAACTTGGCGACCTTCAGCGATTAAATTACTGTAGGTGTGAATGTACCTTTAGAGCTCTTATGGATGTGTATTTCTTGACAGCTTGTTTCTGTGAGCATCACTGTGAAGTTCAGGAAATTTCAGGACTCTATAAAGATTAAATGGAGTATGGTAAACGTTTAAACAGATGTCCTGATTTCAAATTCAGCCCTATGTGAAATACCTGAAATCATACACAACACAACAAAAACCCTCTAAAACTGTGTGCCGTTAACTTCTGCTCGGGGAGTTAAAAAGATTTAGCGGAAGGTTGTACTCTCAGGTCTTGTTCTATTGCACAATGGTGTGACTGTCCCCCATTTAATTAAAAATGACACTTTTATGATGTGATTTATTGCTTTAATATGTTTTCACTCAAGCATGTGAGAGAAGGGTTTTATGGTGTAGACGAGACCCCATCTAACAGCTGCTTATAACACCTCACCTCTGTGTCTCACCCATATAAATTATCATCTTGAGACTGTGTGCGGCGGTTATTGACAAATGAAAATAGAACCAGGAGAGAAAGAGTGTGTGTTTGTGTGTGTGTGAGAGAGAGAGAGAGCTGCCCTCATCACGGGTCACTGGAGCTCTTGTCTGTCTTATTAGAGATGAATAGTGTAAATGTATATTTATAGAAAAGCTACTGTAGTATGTGAGTTCTTGAAAAGCACAATATCAGAGCAAAGACGATATGGGGAAGAGATGGATTTCTTGTAGATTTCCTGTGTATATTTATTTAAAATGTATTTTTTAATGAAATAATTTTTTTTAATTCAAGTATAAAGTGTTTTTGTTTTGTTTTGTTTGTTGTGTTTTTTTTCTTTGTTTTTTTTGGCTGAAAGCCAGTGTGATTATGAAAAAGATCTGTGTGCACAGATCACTTTTTTGGCATCAGTTTTGATATAATTACTGGCAGCTACTCACCGTATATTTGTTTCTGGATTGTTGCTGTGGTTGTCCTGTCTCCATGATTACTATTGACAGTGCTCACTATGGGAAGTGACTACATAGAGACGTAAAGCTAAATCCTACATCATTCTCACCCTTTGTTTTGTTACATAACATTTTTCTGACTGTTAACATCCTGGCCAATGTAGTAGATTTTAAACGCATTCATTAATCACATTTCATGTTCTTTTTTATCCATAATGTTTGTCAAGTATGTTTGCACCAAAAACAGTGACATTAACATTTTCCACCCTCTCTGTGTTCTTTTAAACAAGCTGTTTTGGCTACTGTACCTTTAAGACCTCTGTATGTAATGACCTCTGTTTTGAATTAATCTACGCTGGTTTGAGGAAGTCAGTCGATGCTATTTATCATGGTATGCTAAGTTAGTAATCTAGTATTTTTAGTATTGTATATTTATGTTTCTAACATCAATACGAATACATGTCTGAATGACAGTTTAGACAACATCTGAATTTACATAATTTTGTGCATGCATTAATACAGTGTACCAGTGTTGAGACATCCTACGCATCATCCTACACATCATGTTGATACCACAGAGCCCCTTGTCACGTACTGTTTGTGTGTGCATGTTAGCGTTATAATTTACATCCATTACCTTGGAATTCATTACTGAACAAGTCCAAAGGGGAGAACCACTATTTTGTTTTGAGGTTGTGGGCAATATTATCAGAAAAAAAAGCATTCAAGGATGCACAATTTGAAAATCTACTTAAAGCCATAGGTTCACCCAAAAATGAAAATTACCCCATGATTTACTCATCCTCAAGCCATCCTAGGTGAATATGACTTTCTTCTCCCCGGAGCTTACATATTCATCTGAAAGAAGTAAGTCATATACACCTAGGAAGGCTTGAGGGTGAGAAAATCTTAGGGTAATTTTCATTTTTGGGTAACTATCCCTTTAAATTTCCATTTTTAGTATACTTTGGATTTGTGAGGCATATGTCCCCTTTAAGTAAACTGACTGACCCACTACCATTCTGCATCACAGTCCATCTCCTAACTGTACAATGTTCCTTGTACAACCAGAAAAAAACATCACACAATCATCCTACAGAACGCTTGAACAAAAGAAGGTCTTCATAGTACACACAGTGTTACTCATAGACCTGATGAAGGGCCTAGTGTTGAGACGGAGCAGGCACCGCCTCTAAATACTACGAGTGGGACTGTAGACATGTTAAACCAGATTTGTTAGAGGCAAGGACTGAAACTAGAAGGCCAAGAATTTGCCCACTATTGCCTAGTGAGGAATCAGGGGACTTGACCATTTTTGATTCAGAACTTTTAGTGGCTGTAATCTTATTTTTGATGGTTAATATGCGGATTGTGGGAGGAAGTTAATAAGCCGAGTTGAAATAATGGTTCGAGCCTTAATAGTGTTGTTCTAACATGCTGCTTTAGGCAACGATGTAACAGAGCAGCCTTGATCACTCTCTCTCCACTCATAAATTTATTGTAGTATGCAAATAGCTCACATAAATTATCATGTATAATACCAGATATCAAATGTGAGCTATTTCCTACAAAGTGGGGGCTCAGGCTATTTTAAGATAGGTGGCGCCTCTTGCTACATTTGTTTGTGGGGATAATTAACATTTCTTCCTGCATTTAAATTAACCATCAAAGAGAAAACATACTGATGAAATATACACACACGCACACATATATATATGTATGTATAAATATGATTCTTAATTCTGTGTTGTTACCTGGATGATCCACAGCTGTTTTTTTATTTGTTTTGATTTTTATTTATATATTTATTTTTTTGTGATAGTTGTTCATGGGTCCCTTGTTTGTCCTGAACATTATATATATATATATCATTAATAATGAATGGTATAATATTATCGGCCGATATGAGCTCGTCGCCGATATATCGGTATCTGCGAATATGCCGCCGATATGACATTTTTTTTACAGAACATATAACACAGATAAAATGCATGAAATGGTGTAATTACTTAGTTTGTCCAGCTGAGCGCGCTCCATTGTTTGCTACTGGCGACCTGGATGAAACGCTTTAAAGCTTAAGTCTATGGAAAACCATTGAAACTTTGAACGGCCATATCTCCGTAACGGCGTGGCGAATCTGCACCAAATTCGGGGGATCCCTTCAGCTCGAGGAACCCTCTCGAACGCGAATAGAGTGTACGTCTAAAGGCCCGCTTTCGAATGAGACCACCCCCGCGTCGATAGCCCCCGGGTTCGGGAGTTGCGGGTGGATAAATTCGCGGTCCGGTGCCGACCGATCAAGCAATCCCGGGGGGCTACTGACGCGCGGAGGGTGGCGTTCGAGAGGGCTCCTCGAGCTGAAGGGATCCCCCGAATTTGGTGGAGATCCGCCGGCGCGTTCGCGAGATAGT
>NW_015548251.1:444520-448250 GCF_001515605.1 Sinocyclocheilus anshuiensis
CTCCATCATTACATATCTTTGTCACGTCATTATAAGTGTTTGATCACCACATTTGAGTGATCTTTGCAAAAAATGTGTTTATGTATATATATTTTGTTTATGTGTATACTGTATTCTATATATAGTACCAGTCAAATGTTTGGACACACGAATGGGAAATTGTCCAAACTTTTGACTGGTACTGTACTATAATATACACAAAGTATATCGGCCGAGATATCGATATCGGCCTTTTTTACTCCCTAATATCGGTATCGGCCCCAAAAAAAAACATATCGGTCGGGCTCTAATATCTATATATATGTTTTTTTTTTTTAGAATATATAATTTAATAATTTAGCATTTATTATAAATTATATATATATAATTTATTATTTGACTAGTTATTTGTCAAACTTGAGAAAATTGTAGCGCTCCAAACAGGAAAAAATAAGTCCTTTTACTGCAGGTGCGTAGAGCCAATGGGATACTTGAAAATGAACAAGAGAGTGGCTAACCGTACACTGATCCACTCGAGACTGAAAAAGTCTACAAAAACATATTTTTTATTTTATAAATTGCATCGTGCAAAAAGTGCATGCGAGTTAAAAACATGTTCAGTGCATTGAATTGTGGGAGACAGTATTCCACACAGTGCGTTGTATACTGCACATTTTGCATACATTACATTTGCATTGTACCCACAATATACATACTGCTGAAATGGAGTAATATGTGGTATTTTGTACCAAACAACATCTTTTTTGTTTCCAGATTCACCGTTTCTAAGTTTTTGCATTCTTCTCCATAGATACTGCTTTGTGGTTACGCTGGGATATCTCTGTTTCTGCCAGGTCACAAGAGCCTATGTGTTTGACTACGGCATGTACTCAGCAGATTTCACTGGGTAAGTTATTTTGCACTGGAATCAGTGTCAGTATCATGAAAACTAAAGCTAAATTAAAATGATTTTGCCAACTGGAATAAAAATAAAAACTGGCTGTGAAAAACAGGCTAAACTAAATACATTTTCATGACTCCAAAACTAACACAAGTGAAATAAAAAATATAAACTAATTTTTATATTTGATAGATGGTATGTATATTATAAATGCCATCTGCATTAAACATGATACTGTCTCTATATAGCAATAACATTAGGCTGAAAAATTTAATTATTTAATTATGCTAGTTTAGTTTACACTAATGTGCAAAAGTTAGGGTTTAGTAATTATTTATTTTTTATTTGAAAGAAATTTTTTAGCAAGGATGCATTAAATTGATCAAAAGTGACAGTAAAGACTTTTATATTTTTATTTCAATGAAATTGTGTTCTTTTGAACTTTCTATTTATCAAAGAATCCTGAAAAATATATGTATCATGCTTTCCACAAAATTATTAAACACAAAACGTATTTTATATTGTAAGACTATTACACAGTTACTGCATCCTTGGTGAGCATTAGAGACTTCTTTCAAAAACATAAAAAAAAAAAACCTTATTGACCCAACATTTTGAACAGTAGTGTAATACATTTGAAGGCTTTTAAATACTAAAACTATAATTACTAAATACTAAATAAATACCAAAACTATAAATAAAAACTAAATTGAATAAATTTAAACTAGTAAATGCTGGAAATACTAAAACTAAGCTACAGCTAACAATGATATAGTGAACAAAAACTGCATTAAATTCCATGGATAATTAAAAAATAGAAATGAAAACTAACTTATAAATTAGCTTTTTTTAAATTACAATTTTATTAAAAATTATATTAAAATCCCTGTAAAGTCAATTCTGAGAATTGTTTCTAAACGCATTGTAAATGTTACAAATGTATTGCTGAAACACATTACAAAGACTGTGAATTCTGTAGTACTGAATAGTGGAGTTAGACCGTTAAACAGTTTTTCACCAATTCTGTTTTCAGGATTTTTTGGGCGGGGCTAAAACGGTGGCTCAATGATGCACTGGAGCCACCGATCATGGCCCCTCCCCTAACATTATAATAACTGTCGATGATGCACTGGAGCCCCTGATCATGGCCCCTCCCCTAACACTATAATAACTGTCGATGACGCACTGGAGCCACCGATCATGGCCCCTCCCCTAACACTGTAATAACTGTCGATGACTCACTGGAGCCACCGATCATGGCCCCTCCCCTAACACTGTAATAACTGTCGATGACTCACTGGAGCCACCGATCATGGCCCCTCCCCTAACACTATAATAACTGTCGATGACGCACTGGAGCCACAGATCATGGCCCCTCCCCTAACACTATAATAACTGTTGATGACGCACTAGAGCCACCAATCATGGCCCCTCCCCTAACGCTATAATAACTGTCGATGACGCACCGGAGCCACTGAGCATGATCCCTCCCCTAACACTATAATAACTGTCGATGACGCACTAGAGCCACCAATCATGGCCCCTCCCCTAACACTATAATAACTGTCGATGACGCACCGGAGCCACTGAGCATGATCCCTCCCCTAACACTATAATAACTGTCGATGACGCACCGGAGCCACTGAGCATGATCCCTCCCCTAACACTATAATAACTGTCGATGACGCACCGGAGCCACTGAGCATGATCCCTCCCCTAACACTATAATAACTGTCGATGACGCACCGGAGCCACTGAGCATGATCCCTCCCCTAACACTATAATAACTGTCGATGATAGACCGGAGCCACCGATCATGGCCCCTCCCCTAACATTATAATAACTGTCGATGATGCACTGGAGCCCCTGATCATGGCCCCTCCCCTAACACTATAATAACTGTCGATGACGCACTGGAGCCACCGATCATGGCCCCTCCCCTAACATTATAATAACTGTCGATGACGCACTGGAGCCACCGATCATGGCCCCTCCCCTAACACTGTAATAACTGTCGATGACTCACTGGAGCCACCGATCATGGCCCCTCCCCTAACACTATAATAACTGTCGATGACGCACTGGAGCCACAGATCATGGCCCCTCCCCTAACACTATAATAACTGTTGATGACGCACTAGAGCCACCAATCATGGCCCCTCCCCTAACACTATAATAACTGTCGATGATGCACTGGAGCCACCGATCATGGCCCCTCTAACACTATAACTAGAGCACATTCGCATCAGTTCACCCGCTCAATCGCGAGTTAGTTACTACAGCCTACAGTTTGCAAGCTAGCTATGCCTTCGTCACGGAAATGCATATTACTTGGTTGCGATAACTTATGAAACAGCTCTGTGTCAGTGCCGATCCTAGACTTCTGGGGGACCTACACAAAACGTCTCAGGTTACTTATGTCACCATGGTTCCTTGAGTAGGGAACGAGACACTGCGTCCTCTAGGGGTCGCTATGGGGAACGCCTCGTCGTGACCCGTGTCTGAAGCATACATTGAAAAAACACCAACTCGTTTTGCCGGCGACAGCCATGACGTCACTACCGGTGCGACTATAGTATAAATAGGCGCCGGGAGCACACATTCACTTCTTCGTCTGAAGCTTGCATCCGCAGCATGGCAAGAAACCTAGAGGACGCAGTGTCTCGTTCTCTACTCAGGGAACCATGGTTACATAAGTAACCTGAGACATTCCCTTTCATGGGAACTTCGAACTGCATCCTCTGGGGGACGCTATGGGGAATGGTATACCCACGCCACCATGCTGAAGGGAGTGCATGCCAGAACCATGGCGAGCACTAAGTACCAACTCTACCATATTGCTATGGGAGT
>NW_015548251.1:448493-448765 GCF_001515605.1 Sinocyclocheilus anshuiensis
TTTTTCCTCGAAAAGAGAGACAAACGAGAGCGGAGCTTTTTCCCTTGGAAAAAACGCTCGCAGTGCACGCCGATTGCCCCCTCGGAGGCAAATAACAAATAACGCATAGATCGAGTGTGTCATCAGATGTTAAACAATGTCAGCAAGGATCCACACATCCTTAAACGCTTTGCTAGTGCTCGCCATAATGAGATGATTAGAGATCGCTCTTACCACAGAAATGCACGCTTCAAACAAAACAGTCAATGAAGACGAAGAAGAGAATGATGTGT
>NW_015548251.1:448843-449478 GCF_001515605.1 Sinocyclocheilus anshuiensis
CCAAATTTTATACCTATTTATGCAATACAGTGGAATACTGCAATAAGTTTATTATACGACCCCTATTAATCAAAAATTTTTAATTTTATTTATATATATGTTTTTATTATTAGGCTATTATTATTATTATTTTAATACCCTCACTGGGGGCTGAGTGGTTATGTGGGGTATGAGTGGTTATGAACGAATGAATGAAACGCATTTGTCCGTGTTTCACTCCGTCTTGAATCGCGCTCGCGGAAAGCGCTTGAGAAACAGTGTCTCTTCTGCGGCTCGGGACGCTTTCCAACTTGTTTTTTTAGTCTCGAGCAAGACTGTACGACAATCACATTACATGATTTGACTGATTTTTACGTAGAAAAGGGCGACAGCGCACCGCATTAAAATAAATGATCATTCATGTTTTTATAACCGCTGGCCAAATTCAAAAACGAAACTAAAATTAAATAATCTTTGAAATCATCTTTTTGTGTTTCGGGGGCCCAACGCAGCTTGCGTATTTTGAATGAATGAATGAATGATGCATTTATATAGCGCTTTATTGTGTATTGCTGTACACCAAAAGCGCTTTACAATCATGTGGGGGGGTCTCTCACCAACCACCACCAGTGTGCAGCATCCACTTGGATGATGCG
>NW_015548251.1:450030-455950 GCF_001515605.1 Sinocyclocheilus anshuiensis
ATTTTCACTTAGTGTAAATAGCATCTATCGCTAAGAAAATATGCTATTTTCACTTAGTGTAAATAGCATCTAATTGCTATTTACACTAACTTACACTTAGTGTAAATAGCATCTATTGCTATTTGCACTTAGTGTAAATAGCCTCTATCGCTGTTTACACTTAGTGCAAATAGCCGCTGCCAAGAAATGATCATTCATGTTTTTATAACCGCTGGCCAAATTCAAAAACGAAACTAAAATTAAATAATCTTTGAAATCATCTTTTTGTGTTTCGGGGGCCCAACGCAGCTTGCGTATTTTGAATGAATGAATGAATGATGCATTTATATAGCGCTTTATTGTGTATTGCTGTACACCCAAAGCGCTTTACAATCATGGGGGGGGGGTCTCTCCTCAACCCCCACCAGTGTGCAGCATCCACTTGGATGATGCGCGGCAGCCACAGGACAACGGCGCCAGTGCGCTCACCACACACCAGTTACAGGTGGAGAGGAGAGAGAGTCATAGAGCCAATCAAGTGGATGGGGATTATTAGGAGGCCATGATAGACAAGGGCCAGTGGCGGCAATTTGGCCAGGACACCGGGGTTACACCCCTACTCTTTTACGAGAAGTGCCATGGGATTTTTAATGACCACGGACGGTGCTTTTTGACAGTATAGTGTCCCCGTCACTATACTGGGGCGTTAGGACCCACACAGACCACAGGGTGAGCACCCCCTGCTGGCCTCATTTTGTGTATAGGGAGGATTGGCTCTGCTCTGTGTCCTTGTAGCGATATTTGATAGTTAAGAGGCAGCAGCTTTCCCACGAGTGGGTGTGGTTTCAGGCAGCACAGACAGCGGACATGCCCCCAGTGTTTGATAGCAGAGGATACCGCCCATTTTTTCAAGTACATAAAATAAGTTATCAAAATCTCGAAAAAATGGCCGGTATCCTCTGCTCTCAAACACTGGGGGCATGTCTGCTGTCTGTGCTGAAACCACGCATTTTTTTAACATTCAAATTTGGCTGAGTGGTTAATAAGAAATTTTTCTGTGGTGTGACAAACTCAGAACACATACTTAATATTGACTTTACAGGGATTTTAAGTTTTGGGGTTTTTAAGTAGGTTTCCCTAACTGCGTATGAAGAGGATGCCTCTTATTGCCTCATACATGTACCTCAAAATATCTCATTACATAAAAAAATCACTGTACATATTCTGCTTTTTATTCTCCAGAACTATCTGGTTAAAATATGCATGCATTCAGCTTTATGCTGCACTTTATGCTGCATTGAGACTCCAGCTCTCCTCCAATGAAATATACATGTTAACTACTGCCAATGGCAAGTATATAAGTGCTTTAGTTTTACCTCCGGATCAAAGCATATCAGAATTATAGCTCAACCTTCAAGTAGGTTTGACATAAAAGCTACAGCAAGGTGAACTCGACCCTTTAGAAACCGTGTGGAGATGTGGTCAGTGCAACTGGATAAATAATAAATGTTGAAGAGGTTGGTTTGATAGAAGTGGAAGCTCTTACGTACATGTGGATCCAACAGACTCAATATCAGGTTTAAACAGGAGCTCTCACACATACCCACACTTTCCTTTTCCTTTTCCTTTTTCCTTTCCTCTCTCCAGGCCCATGATGGTCATCACACAGAAGATCACAAGTTTGGCATTTGAGATTCATGACGGTATGTAACAGTTTTATTAATCCAATTCCCATCTTCTTCTCTTTATGAAGTTTTCATGGTTGAAAAGCCTGAGTAATGAATGGTATAATAAAACTGGCATGATTTCTACCTGAAATCTTTCTAGAGCTCCATTGTTTCTGTCTATGCCTGTGTCAGAGGCTCTAGGAATTACACAAGGGCTGTTAAACCCTGCTGCTACACCACATCCTCGTATGCCATTGATTTATACCACTGCTGGCGCTGTACCCAGTGAGTGGGCCAAAGGAATTTGGGCTGCCAGCTGGATGTTGCACTGCATAGACCACACTTACCGCATCCAACACACTATACCGCTTATTATGCAACTTGGTGAAATCTGTTTAATAAGATACTAATTGTGCTACATCTCCACATCATTTTTGGATGATCTGGATCATTGATAAAGGAGAATGAAGGTGATTTCAAGGTCCTCCCTTCAACTGAGTGTGTTAAAGGGACAGTTCACCTAAAATAAAAATTCTGTCATCATTTTGACACACCATATTGGAATATACACTACCATTAAAAAGTTTGAAGTCAATAAGACTTAAATTAGCAAGGACACATTAATTTCATCAGAAGTGACAGTAAACATATTTATAATGTTTCTGTTTCAAATAAATGTTATTTTGAACTTTATATTCATCAAAGAATCCTGAAAAAAAAAAAAAAGTTTCCAAAAAAATATTAAGATGCAAGTTTTTCAACATTGATAATAATAAGAAATGTTTTTTGACCACCATATCGGCATATTAGAATGATCTCTGAAAAATCATGTGATACTGAAGACTGGAATAATTTTGTCGCTTGAAAATTCAGCTCTGCATCACAGGAATAAATTACATGTGAAAATATAATAAAATAAAAAACAGCTATTTTCAATTATAATAATATTTCACAATATTAGTTTTACTATATTTTAAATTAAAATTGATTAAAATTATTACAACTTTTTTTTGTGCCTCAATAAAACTTCTATATCCTTCGACCTTTCGACCTTGACAGCCCCTGGCCATGATTTGCTTTCCTTGGTTGGAAAAGAGCAGCTCAGACATTCTTACAAATATCTTCTTTTGTGTTCCACAGAAGTTAGTAAGTCAAAGTGGTTTGGAATGACATGAGGAATTAATACTGACAGATTTTTCATTTTTGGATGAACTGTACCTTTAAGCACAAAGGAATGAGAATCAGAGGAAGCGTGATGGCAGGAACCCAAGAGACACTCTAGTTTTATCAACGACTGGCAAATCTCCCATGTAAACAAGACAACTGATAAGAAAAACTAGATTGCACACCATCCTAGCATAGTTTTTAGATACTTAGTCAACCAAAGAACTAATCGCTGTGATATGTGACTGAGTCACATTTAGAGTCAAACAGAAGTAGCATCACAGTCACCACATTTCCTTTAACAGGGTTTATGGGAAGATTAAGAAAGCACATCTCGTTTCTCTGAAGCGATAGCTCACAGAACAGCTGGCCGAAACTACAGCCCAGCACTTTTGAGCTGCCGCCGCATGACTTGCTGTTAGCTCTGCATGTCCTGCTCTAAGACACCACACATGACAATATTAATCCATGTGTTTTAATGAAGTTATGTAATAGTCTCCTTCCTCCACCAATTTATGGAGAACTAAGGCTTATGAGATTGCTGCAACTTTAGTTTGAAAGAGTACAAAGATTTTATCAGACATAACTTCTGGAGAAAAATAGCGCAGACACTGGACAAAGATGAAACTTTCTAGAGTGCACGTGTTGACCGCCTGTGTGTAAAATGTATTGTATTTTTGGCCTTTTTGTCAAATGCTAGAGATAACACAGAGGGGACAGGAAATTGAGGCATGGAGTACTGCAGTGATGACACACTTTTGTAGGCCAACCCGGATATTAGCATCACCCTGTTTAAAAAAAAAAAAAAAAAAAAAAAAGTAATTTTTAGTTGTTTTTTGGAAGCACTGTGACCACTAAGGGTGCTTTCACACCTGGCCTGTTGTTTCGGAACCTGGCGCGTTTCCCCCCTTAGCTCGGTTAGTTTGGGCATATGTGAACATGGCAATCGTGCTCCGATCCGCGCCAAAATAATCGGTCCAAGATCGCCTGAACGAGGTGGTCTCGGCTCGATTGAAAACTGAGAAAGCAATCCGATCCAACGGACCAACGAACCAGGCTATATCACAATTTATGATAGGTAATTATGTAAGTTCCGTGAAAAACATTAGCTTTGTTGTTTTGCTGATACCTCAAAATAAACCTGTGAATGTTTGTGGGTGAGCACGTCTTTGCCATTCAAAAATCAAAGTGCACTATTTTATAATGCCGTCTTATTGCTCTTCTTTGTAGTACGTGCATTTTAAAAATGTTCTCCTGCTCAAAATGATAAATTATTATAACGACAGCTACAAAAAAAACAACAATAAGCCCGCGAACCTGTTATCGTTCCATCCTGACGGATGACATGCGTGACATGCATGACAGCTAAGTGGAATCCAGGAAAATAAACTGTGGAACTTTGACCAATGAGAGAACAGTTTACTCACGAGCGTGACTTGTATTAACAAATTTGGTCCGTTTAGAAACTTTACCTTGTGAAAGCGAACCGCACCAAGAATAAAAAGCTACGTTTTAATAATTTTAATCCCCGTTTCGTAACAAAGCAATCGATCTACAGGTGTGAAAGCACCCTAAAACTTTATGATTCTTACAAGTTCTTTTCATCCTGATAATCTTAACATATAAACACAACTTTTATCAATACAATAGCCAGAAGTAAAAAGCTAAACATAACAATGGTCACCTGACTTAAGTGTCACCGTCACTAAGCTTCTGACAGCTCTTCAATCTTTATTTAAAAAAGCATTCCCTGAAAGTTTGATTTAGAATAGTTTGCAAGGGTGCGATTTATAAAGAAATTGAGGCTGTAAAAGCAAGTAAACAAATTTATCTGTTCGACGCAATGACATTTAATGTCCCAGACAGCAGATGTAGTACAATTGACCTTAGTTACTGTTGCTATGACTGACAAGCCATGGCGCTCTCACGCCACACATCATGTTCTCACGCAGTGAAAAATACACTGTGGAGCAAAGAGGAAACTGACAACACGCCGACAGACAAGACAGAGCAGGTTACTTTTGGTATGAAACAAAGTCTCAGCTTTCAAATGTTGTAATTTTTAAGAAATTCTAACAATAAATAGCATTTTGTGTCTCTTTAATGTGTCGTGACCGATTACTGTAGCGCCTCAGTTCAAGTGGCACATGAATAGATAATCTCTTCCTGTACTAGTTATAGCACGAAAAAAACATACATTAACATCAGAAGGTATCTTGTTTGAACTGCGGAAAGACATCAGTGCACACCACTTTTGAAGTTCAAGTCCACCAACATTAATCTACTCTCCTGTCTGGTTGTCTGACAGATTCTGCATTATGATTGGTCAGATCGCCTGTCAATCAAATACCCGGCAAAGGGTCAGTTTAGTCACTTGTTAGCAATCGCCTTTTTCAAAACCAGTAAAAGCTTTAAAGAAAAAACAAATGGTGTATTACTGATGTATTTTGTGTCGCAAAATGAAAAATATTTTGAGCTTGTGTTTACCACTGACCATATTTCAGGCATTTAACCAAAAACCCATTGATTTTTCAGGATGATAGAGGTGGAAGTGCTAAAATGCTAGCACGTTTCCTACAAAAAATACACTCTATACAATCGGGGTTACAACCCAGGTTTCAACCGAGTCTCCCACATTAGCACCAGACCTCAATGTGTCCGACATGTGGTTCCTTTCGTTGTTAATACTGTTTCAATGGGTCTGTGAAGGACCTGAGAGTGCTGCCCGGTGAACAGATATCATGAGGTGTTGTTGATGCTGTCACATTTGCTAAAGGAAGAAGAGTGGGATTGTGTCTGTGTGTACATGCTGCTGTGGGTTATGCATTTCCCAGCAGCCATTAGAGCCTGCACAAGCTGATAGGGTGACTAATCTAGTTGTCAGTGCACTGACAGAGATGAATGAAGAATGGCTTGACTTCATGCTCCAGACTGGAGCAGAGCAGCTCAGTGCTGCAGAACACGACAGCACTGTCCACAGACACTATATTAATGTCTACAGTCAACAGTACTGTCTATCTATATATATATATATTGGTTTGGGGCTGATAGATTTCTTTTTTTGATGTTTTTGAAAGAAGTCTCTTATGCTCACCAAAGCTGCATTTATT
>NW_015548251.1:464243-472593 GCF_001515605.1 Sinocyclocheilus anshuiensis
TTCTCACACAGTGAAAAATACACTGTGGAGCAAAGAGGAAACTGACAACACGCCGACAGACAAGACAGAGCAGGTTACTTTTGGTATGAAACAAAGTCTCAGCTTTCAAATGTTGTAATTTTTAAGAAATTCTAACAATAAATAGCATTTTGTGTCTCTTTAATGTGTCGTGACCGATTACTGTAGCGCCTCAGTTCAAGTGGCACATGAATAGATAATCTCTTCCTGTACTAGTTATAGCACGAAAAAAACATACATTAACATCAGAAGGTATCTTGTTTGAACTGCGGAAAGACATCAGTGCACACCACTTTTGAAGTTCAAGTCCACCAACATTAATCTACTCTCCTGTCTGGTTGTCTGACAGATTCTGCATTATGATTGGTCAGATCGCCTGTCAATCAAATACCCGGCAAAGGGTCAGTTTAGTCACTTGTTAGCAATCGCCTTTTTCAAAACCAGTAAAAGCTTTAAAGAAAAAACAAATGGTGTATTACTGATGTATTTTGTGTCGCAAAATGAAAAATATTTTGAGCTTGTGTTTACCACTGACCATATTTCAGGCATTTAACCAAAAACCCATTGATTTTTCAGGATGATAGAGGTGGAAGTGCTAAAATGCTAGCACGTTTCCTACAAAAAATACACTCTATACAATCGGGGTTACAACCCAGGTTTCAACCGAGTCTCCCACATTAGCACCAGACCTCAATGTGTCCGACATGTGGTTCCTTTCGTTGTTAATACTGTTTCAATGGGTCTGTGAAGGACCTGAGAGTGCTGCCCGGTGAACAGATATCATGAGGTGTTGTTGATGCTGTCACATTTGCTAAAGGAAGAAGAGTGGGATTGTGTCTGTGTGTACATGCTGCTGTGGGTTATGCATTTCCCAGCAGCCATTAGAGCCTGCACAAGCTGATAGGGTGACTAATCTAGTTGTCAGTGCACTGACAGAGATGAATGAAGAATGGCTTGACTTCATGCTCCAGACTGGAGCAGAGCAGCTCAGTGCTGCAGAACACGACAGCACTGTCCACAGACACTATATTAATGTCTACAGTCAACAGTACTGTCTATCTATATATATATATATTGGTTTGGGGCTGATAGATTTCTTTTTTTGATGTTTTTGAAAGAAGTCTCTTATGCTCACCAAAGCTGCATTTATTTGATTAAAATTGCAATTAAAACAGTGACATCGTGGAATGTTTTTACAATTTAAAATACCTGTTTTCTATTTTAATATATCTTAATGTAATTTATTTCTGTGATGGCACATGATCCTTCAGAAATCATTCTAATATGCTGATTTGGTGCTCAAGAAATTTGTAATTATCTATGTTGAAAATAGCTACTTGATTTTTTTTTTAACAATGTGATGCATGTTTTTCAGGATTTTTTCATAAAAAGAGCATTTATTTTAAAATAGAGATCTTTTTATAAATGTCTTTACTGAGAATTTTCAGCAATGTGTCCTTAATATATCCTTGCTGAATATAAGTATTAATTTCTTTCAAAATAAATATCACCCCAAACATTTGAGCTGTAGTCTAGAGAGAGAGAGAGAGAGAGAGTATTCATTTACTACATGTATTTAGTCATTATTTTCTTATAATGTGCATAACTTTGAAAATGCTGAGTGCGTAAGCACAGATGTGTGGATATCATTTCTGTTTGTATTTGGTGAGTGTGTGTGAGTCTGCATAATCACGTGGGCTTCATTCACACATATTTGCTGTATCAGAGTATAGCTGCTGTTTTTGCAGGTTAGTGTGAATCGCAGGAGACCATTGGCCTCAAACTCCACAACACTGCGGCAGTAGTGCTTCTGCTTTATAACCGAACTGTATCTGTACTTCAACTATAACTTCTAGACATGTTTCTAAGTGACAGTGTTTTGTGGGAGTGTGCCTGATGAGTTTGGGCCTGTGTTTGTGTGTTTTTCCCACAGGTTTGATGAAGAGGGAGGAGCATCTAAAGCCCAGTCAGAAGTATCTTGCAGTCAGGTATGTGTGAAAGGTATGTTTGTGGTTGGGATGAGATCACTCATTTACTTTCTATGTCTTTTGAAAGATAATCAACTTCAAACCCGATTCGAGATATAAAGTTCCTCTCACTGATCAAATGCATGTTAGTCCCATTAGAGAGTGCACAGCTGCATTCTTCAATACCAATCATTTTAAGCATAATATTGCCCTGCAGTGCCCAAAAAACAGCATACCACTTGCAGACTCAAATCATTTACAATCAAGCCCTGAAGGCTGTTGCCAAGCAACTGAACGTTCCCACCATATCACGTCAACCGGTGTCCACAGGAAGTTATCAGGATTCTGAGGTTTCGGAAGTCACACCCTGCAGTTAATAAGAGCAGTTTTGAATAATGATAGTACCACTGCCCTGTGGTCACAGAGTGTTGAGCAATATGTCAACATTTACATAATGGATGAGTTGCATTCTTGTTCAAACATGACCCAAGTGCTGGTTACATATGCTACAAACTCATTCACGGTTGAGATAATAGCAGTCAGATCAAATTCATGTAATCCTAGTGTAAATCTTGTATATAGAATTATATTTAACCACTGGACTAACTACTGTAACAGTGCTCAGCTGTTTTAAGAAAAAAGTGTAAATTAGCATCGCATGGAAAAATGCTAATTGACAAATGTGACGGATTCATTTTAGCAAAGTTTGTTCAGACAGTTCATTCCAGTGACCTGGTTCAAAACAAGTTGAACCATATATATTGTACATTTGTCTATGTAAGCATAATGCTGATATCTTCATTGATTGATTTTGTGCCAGATAAGCATTATCTTTATATTTATATTATATATTACACATTATATATATATATATATAGAGAGAGAGAGAGAGAGAGAGAGAGAGAGAGAGATTTTAATATATATCTCGCTATAAAATATATATTTAGTTATATTTTATTTATAGTAATAAAATATAGTTAATTTTTGTTATATTAATGTTTTATTTATTTGTCATTTTATTTTGATTAATCATATGTAATGTATATATGTAAAATAGATAATTTTGTAAAGCAAAATCATCATTGCTGTTTTCCGTATTATTTTGGTACTTATGTTAAACTATCTTATGTTTGTAGTTTGTACCGTAGCTTCTTTAAAAAGGTGCCTTAATTTAACTTCGGTAGCTTGTTGAGAAGCTGCTTCCTCTAATTCCTTTGCCTTGATAAACTAATTAATGGCCTTATAACATTAAAGTGATTTATAACATTCTCTGCTTTCTTAAATACTGAAAAACATTACTACAGTAATAATATTTATATATTAAAGGGATTGCTCACCCAAAAATGAAAAATAAATTATGATTTACTCACCCTCAAGCCATCCTTGGTGCATTCTTCTTTCAGACGAATACAATCGGAGTTATATTAAAAACTGTCCTGTCCTATCCTGGTTAATAAAGGCCTTCTGAAGCGAATCGATGCGTTTGTGTAAGAAAAATATCCATATTTATAAGTATATAAGTAATCTCTAGCTTCCACTAACTGTCGTATGTGCATTCACAAGAGAGTGGCGTCCAGCGGGTGACGTAGGCATAGCGTCCGGTCCGGTCCGGTAAGAATATTCTAGTCTCGAGAGAACCAAGTTTGGTTTACAGCAAAGGAAAACCAGTTTCCTCTTTGCTTTTATCGAAATCCTCCATTTTTCTTTACAAATCCTCATTTTGCACTTCTAATTCGTGACCCCTTTTTTTTTTTTCTCTCTCCTCTGCTCTTGTGCATTCGTCACTTCTTACTGGACTGGACGCTACACCTACATTCTACTTCCTTCGCCTTCCTTACGCCACTCTCTTGTGAATGCACATACGACAGTTAGTGGAAGCTAGAGATTACTTATATACTTATAAATATGGATATTTTTCTTACACAAACGCATCGATTCGCTTCAGAAAGCCTTTATTAACCCCGTGTTTTTTATGATGGATGGATGCACTTTATTTAGCTTCAAAATCTCGACCACCATTATAAAGCTTGGAAGAGCCAGGATATTTTTTTAATATAACTCCGATTGTATTTGTCTGAAAGAAGAAAGTCATATACACTTAGGATGGCTTGAGGGTGAGTAAATCATGGGGCAATTTCATTTTTGGGTGAACTATCCCTTTAACATTTGTCTTTTTTCATCATTATTTCCACTACAAAGCAAATCATGTTTTGGTACTTGATATTGGTTGTGCTTTGTTAGTTAAATCAAACAATTTTTTTTTTTACTTATACAATTTATTTGGTGACTTATAGTTGTTCTGTCCTTGTGTTTGCTGTACAGGAAGATGCCCAGTCTGCTGGAGTATCTGAGTTATAACTGTAACTTTATGGGGATCTTGGCCGGCCCGACCTGTTCCTATAATGATTACATAGCCTTTATAAAAGGCCGAGGGTACGAGCCCAAGCACCTGGAGTCAAATGGCAAGGAGGACAGGAAATTCAAGCAGAGTGACCCTTCACCTAAGGTAGTGTGGTTACACTGCTCTCTTGCTCCCTCTGGTGACCGTATCACATTTGTGCTTTCAGATAGATAATATACTGTACATTACATAGTTAAATACAAGATGATATGTATATACACATACACACACACACACACACGTATTACCAGGCAAAGTATGAGATGAGTAAGAAAAAAAAAATGTAATACTAAAGACATTTTACAATGTTACAGAAGATTTCTGTTTCAAGTAAATCTTGTTCTTTTAAACTTTCTATTCATCATCCTGAAAAAATATATCACAGTTTCAAACAAAAATTAACCTTTTTCAGCAGTGATAATTAAAAGAACAATTATTAATAATTGAACATGAATAATAATTGACAGTAACTGAGCACCAAATCAGCATATTAGAATGATTTCTAAAGGATCATGTGACTCTGAAGACTGGAGTAATGATGCTGAAAATTCAGTTTTGCCATCATAGGAATAATTATTTTTTTTTTTTATATAAATATAGATTTTTTTTTTATTGATACACTTTATAAATACATAAATATTACAGTTTGTTTTTTTATTATTTTTTAATTTAGTTTTATTCATTATTTTCATTTAGATATTTTTATGCAGTATGTTTTTTTGCACCCTTACTCATTTACATAGTTTTAACAATAATTATCCTTTTTTTTTAATTACAGAGCCAAAACAAACCCCAAGTTATACATGAAAAACTGAACCAAATGAGTAGAAGACGTTTAGTAAATGTGGACAGCAATCATAAATTAAACAAAGAATATGTGAGTGTGTTTGAACAGGAATATAATGACCACTTTAAGACAGGTATTCAGGGTGTCAGAACCAGTTTTTTTACTAACTTATAGGGGAAATGCTTTTTTAATGGGGTAAACAATGCTACTTTGGGTTGACAATGAGGAGCACTCACAAAACTTTAGATTTAAACTCAACTGAACTTTTTTGCATTCCCTATTGCATTATCAGTTGCCTTATGGATTTTCATGTCATTTAAATGAATGAAAACCTTCATGGACATGAGCTCATATTTCTCAGACATGCTGAGTGGAGAGTTTGTTTTGAGTGTAGCTCTGGTGATGAACATACTTTTATATGCATTTCCTCCTCAGGAGTTTGACAATGGCCTCACTTTAATGGACTTCAGCAACATTTTAACCAGTAAAACCAGTAAAAGCTGCAGACCTTATTAAATATTGTCAGTGATGCATGGGTTTCATCCTCAATAGACAAAACATGTATAGGTTTCATCCTCAGTAGACAAAAGCATTTGTTGAATCAGTTCACTCGCAAGTTTCAGAAGAGCCTGAGGAAGTTGCGTTCACAAATGGTTTTACTGCAACACAGAATCATTGCTAATTTACCATCCAGCTATTTCAGCTCCTCAGTGATTTGATGATAGTAAAATAAAATGAGCTTTTAGATGCTAATTATACAAAAAGAAACTCATCTTTATAAACACTTTTAAAAAATAATATTCTGTATGGTTAAAAGTGCTATTTTCCATAACATACACTACTGTTCAAATCATTCAATATATTAAGCGGAAAGTAGTGTTTTCTGAACAGTAGTGTTTTTTTTTTGTTGTTTTTTTTTTTGGAAGACGTTTTCATTAATTGAAATGACTTTGACTCTCTGAAATGGTCTGTGTTGTTCTTATAGAGGGATGTGATCCAGAAAGTTTGCACGTGTGCTCTGTCACTAATGGTTTATTTGGTGATCTACACCATCTGCCCTACGGTGCGTGTCATCGACGACACCTTCATGGCCTCTAACCCTTTCTACATCCAGGTCTTGTACCTCTACATCTCCATATTATTGAAGAATAATCTAATTCCTAACACATTATATAATTCTAAATACCATTACATATTTGCATAAAATTTGATAAAAAATGCATAATAACCATTTTATTACCACTCGTCAATAAAACACTCAGTGTATTGCCCTCTTGTGTTCATAAAAGGCATTTTCTCTGACTTGTTGCCCTGTTTCTAGTTGGATATTAGGTGGGGTTTTTTGTAATGGTGAATCAGATGTTTTTTTACTAGATTCTTTCACTCTTTCACAGCCGATGCCATCAACAATGCGGCTGGTTTTGGGTTTAATGGCTATAACGCAGATGGCACCCCAAAATGGGACAGAATATCAAACTTAAGAATACTTAATATTGAGGTAAGACAAAGCCAAAATATGCTGCTTCCACGAGTTTGTCTTCTCACTCGACCTGAACCCTAATATATCATCTTTTTCTTGATGTCCTTAACAGTTTGCCACCAGCTTCAAGATGTTCTTGGATAACTGGAACATACAGACGGCACTTTGGTTGAAAAGGTGAATACTTCAAAATAATCGTGACTGAGCATGTGTGTACTTCCTGAAATCTCAGAAACAATGTGAGCTTTGATGCTGTTCTCTGCAGAGTGTGTTATGAGCGCTGCCCGTACAATCCGACTGCGGCCACATTCCTCCTCTCAGCCATCTGGCACGGAGTTTACCCAGGGTATTACCTGACCTTCATCACAGGCATTGTTGTAACAATGGCAGCACGGGCAGTGAGTATTCTTTACATAAGATGGGCTGTCAAAACAAGATTTAATTCAGATTTATATCACAAAGCACCTGAAGAAGTTTGATCTGATGAATACTTTCATAGCACATCTATTGGGAGCAGTTAAAAATACTGTTACATTAGAATGAATTGGACATTGGTTTTCTCTAATAATAAATGAGAGGCATGTAGGGATCCAAAAAAGACTATGCGCTCAGTCAAGGTTATTATTCATCTAGTCATGTGCTGCATAATACCACGATTTCTCTGTCGCATGGTAATGATCAAGGCCTCTCCAAATAAAGAAAAAAGTAGGTCACTTAGTTGCAGTAGTCCATCTTAAAATGCTACTCTGAATATAAACTATTCAGCCTACGGCATTGTCTGCATGATACACTGTTGCTTCCAGAGCTGTTTTCACTTTTTCAAACCCAAGTAAGAATATCCAAATCCACAAGTAAAAATGACTGCGCTTACTATATATTCTTTTATTAATCAGAATTTGGATATTCTGAATATATACAGTACATGTCACGTGAACACTGTAATCTATTGTCATAACCTGACTAAACCAATATTCGAGATTTTAAAAAAATCTGAATAAGACCGCTGTTTGGGGTTGGTAAGAATTTTGAATGGTTTAAAAAAAAATTAAAACTGCTCACCAAGGCTGCATTTATTTGATTAAAAAAAAAACACAGTAAAAACTATAATATTGTGAAATAATATTACAATTTCAAATAAATATTTTCTATTTTAATGTATTTTAAAATGTAATTTCTTCCTGTGATGACAACGCTGAATTTTTAGGGAGCCATTACTCCAGTTTTCAGTGTAATGCAGATCTTGCTTAATAAATGTATGAATAAAAAATAAAATAAAACAAAATGTTTCAGTGCTACTGTATGGCTGTATAGTATTAATGAGAATTATCTTCCATATTCTCTTCCATGCCTTATTCAGCATATCCATCTCTTATCTGCACATGTCGAAATGAAAGGGATTCTGGGTGCTACAGAATACGTGCAGTTGTAAAATTCCAATAGCTGAAACACATTATTGGAGCGATTTTTTTTCCTCACAAACATTGAAAGAAACTACATAAGTATTTGGACAGACAAAAGCACTATATTATAACCAATTTTTACTGTGCTACTGTTAAATGTTTAATTATTTAAAAATAAATTTAATTTAAAGTGAACATCTCCTGTATTTCCAGAAGAAAAAAATTTAAACAAAAAAGAATGTACAGTGGGTACGGAAAGTATTCAGACCCCCTTCAATTTTTCACTCTTTGTTATAT
>NW_015548251.1:473020-474115 GCF_001515605.1 Sinocyclocheilus anshuiensis
ATTGAAGGGGGTCTGAATACTTTCCGTACCCACTGTATATGTCTTAGTGTATTTGGAAAATGATAATTGTATGTGTACAGGTACATTAAACTTTTTGGGGGGATTGAAGTTTTAATGAAAATCTAATTCTTAATCTGAAAATGATGTTCACATATTTAGAATATGATCATTTATGTTTGAAATGTTTTACTTTAAAAGTCCTTTTTGAGCTTTTAAAGTTAGACAATTTCCTCTTTTTCAGGTAAGACACAATGTGCGGCAACATTTCCTGGGCTCAGCCACGCTCAAGCTCATCTATGATGTGATCACATGGTTCAGCACGCAGATGGCCATTTGTTACACTGTTGTGCCATTTGTACTGCTGGCAGTGGGGCCTTCACTGAAGTTTTATAGGTCAGTAATACATTTGCACCAGTATGTGAGCATTCCAGGGCAGGCCCTAATGTCTCTGACTCCAGCCATTACGGATTCACCTCCACTGACTGACGATCAATATGCAACAGGCTCTTTCAGATTGTTTATGAGCGAGCTTTGGTGATAAAACATTAATAAAGAAGTGAAACGCTTTAAAGAGCAGGTCAGAAAGTCATCGCAAATCCACCTGCACCACTGTGCTGTTGCTGAGAGTCATTAGCAGAAGATGTGAAGCTGACAGGTAATGCGAGGCTGATTTTATTTCTGCTCACTGCTTCATTCATTAGACGGCTTTACAGGCCTGAGTCTGGTGACACTTTATGAGCTGGCAGAGGACCATTTATTTCACAGCATCTGCTGAGATAAAAGAAATCTATGATGGTCATTTGTTGGAGTAGTGCTGTTAAATGAGTCTGCCTGAAGAACACATAAAGCATTTTCATTAAAGAGAGAGAATTAGGTATTAGGAATTAGGCTGTGGGAGCTCAGACCAGGAAAGAGTAAATGTGACCCTGGACCACAAAACCTTAAGTCGCTGGGGTATATTTGTAGCAATAGACAAAATTACATTGTATGGGTCAAAATTATTGATTTTTCTTTTATGCCAAAAATCATCAGGATATTAAGTAAAGATCAAGTTCCATGAAGATATTTTGTAAATTTTCTACCGTAAATATATCA
>NW_015548251.1:474278-479481 GCF_001515605.1 Sinocyclocheilus anshuiensis
TCAAAATTATTGATTTTTCTTTTATGCCAAAAATCATTAGGATATTAAGTAAAGATCATGTTCCATGAAGATATTTTGTAAATTTCCTACTATAAATATATTAAAACTTAATTTTTGCATTGCTAAGAACTTCATTTGGACAACTTTAAAGGCGATTTTCTCAATATTTTTAGATTTTTTTGCACCCTCAGATTCCAGATTTTCAAATAGTTGTATCTCGGCCAAATATTGTCCTATCCTAACAAACCATACATCAATGGAAAGCTTATTTCAAAAAATTGACCCTTATGACTGGTTTTGTGGTCCATGGTCACATATAAAATAGTATTTTTTGACTTGTTTTGAGCATGAACCCAACCTAACTTATGCAATTTTGCTTTTTAGGTAGATTTATAGTTTTAAAGATGTTAAGATACATAATGTCTGTCTGTCTGTCTGTCTGTCTGTCTGTCTGTCTGTCTGTCTGTCTATCTATCTATCTATCGCATTAAAAGTATAAGCAATCACATGCATAAGAGTTCCAACAAATGACATGTGCTGTGTCATTTGCCCTCTTTAGCTCGTGGTACTGCTGCATTCACCTGATCTGCGTGTTGCTGGTGCTGGTTCTTCCTGTGAAGTCCAGACGCACGAAACAACAGGAACAGCCAAGCAGCGTTCAGGCCAACGAACAGAACTGTCTCTCCTCTCCTCACAACAACTGCAACCAGAAGCAGAAAGCCACATGAGGGCAGGAAGGGCTGCTCGACAGAGGAACTCTGATATCAGTACTGAGAGACAAAGAGTGGCCATTTCCTCCCTCAGATCCAACGACACTGACAGTGACATTAACAAGGCATAAACTCCAGCAACAATACAGCGAAAAGACACGGTTAACCCCATAGTTGCCCTGTTGGAGATGGGTTTTAAACAGGAAATCTTCATAGGATCAAATGAAATTGGGGTGATTGATTATTAAAATGGTGAATAATTGACAAATGTCAGTTAATCTGAAGTTGCCTTAAACCCTCCATATATTTAGGGCCTGAAGCCTCATATGGGGATCGTGTTACATAGGAACGGACCAGTCATTGTTGGCTTATAGATTCACTACATTAGTGCGGGAAGTCTAGCACTGGAATCTGCTTCCACGGTACCTAGAAGGTTTCTGCCATTGTCAGTTAAACAAAGTAACCTCTCTTTTAGTTCTTCTCAAAGGAAATGTGTGCGGTAAATGAAAAGAAACAAGTCCAGTTGCGTGTCGCCAAACTCATAGGCCTTAGGTTCCTGTCTCCTGCCATTGCTTCATCTTTATTCTTTTTGAATTTCTGTGCTTTTCTAGTAGGTTCATATCTGCTGCTTTCTTTGGGTGTGTCTTCATTTGGAAAATTGTTTTTGCTATAATTTTTTCAGTGATTTTTGTTTATTTTTAATTAAGGGCTTTTGGTTGGATTAAGGGTTGTATTGATGCTATTTTTAATGGGTTGTAGGTTTCCTCAGGGCACACATGTTTCAGACAATTTTAGATGTCTCTCTACCATCTATGTTTCTCCCACAACATACAGCCCATCTGGAGAAAACAGAAGACAGTTCAATAATACCCAGTATCACAGCTTGTTTGGGTTTTAATTACAGCTGTAAATGGTAAGTGCAATATCTGTATTGTTTCCATAGGTGCATGTTAAATGAAAGGATCACATTAGTTTTGCAAACAGTGCTAATGCTCTCATCACATCAACAATAGTCAGAATTGTGTAGAGGTTCAGTATTCAAGTACACTACCAGCTAAAAGTTTGGACAAATCAGATTTGTTCCTCTTGATCTTAAAAACCTGTTGAACTACAGGCGAATGCTTGAAATGAGTAAATATGAATATAAATTGTGCCAACATAGTAATTCCTTAAAACTAAAATATTTAGTTTTAATAGTATTTTTATTTTATTTTGTGTCTCACATAGTGAGGGAAAAACAGCCAACAGCAGTGCTCGGCGTGCTTGGGAACTACATCATTCCCATATTTCCATTTGTTATTTTAAAGTTTTGATGACTGTATTATTCTAAACTGTGGAAAACGGTAATAATAAAGCATGAAGTCTTGACTCTTTACTGGTAGTGTACTGTACATGCAGTACTCGGATGCATGCAGTTTCAAATTTTATTTAATATATATATATTTTTCTATGAATACATCAAAACTCTTAGGCCCTAAAGAAACCTGCAAGTTGTGTTCCTATAAGATTTTTTCTTGAACTTTGATCCTCTAAAAGGCCTCATTTGATTCAATGATCTGGAAAATCAGACCTCATCATATTCCCCCAGAATCTACTTTTTGATATTTGTAATTATGTTGATGCAATTATTTTCTTCCAAACATTTTACCCCTTGGTCAAAGTGACTATAGATGTTAGTTTTTCATTTGGTAATGAAGGGCTGAAGGCACTAAAGCATTTATCAAAGTGAGTCTCACTGGATTCTTGTTAACCAAGCATTTTCAATAACGAAAAAGTTATTCTTGGACGTGAAGTAGACCAGCCTCCATTTGGAGAAAACGCTCCGAACCAGCCCGCTGGGATTTCGTAAGCACACTTCTCTAAAGTCTTATTGTATTTGGACTCCAGAAATGTAAAACCATGATGAATTACAGCCCTGTACCAACAGCAAAACCAATAGGAGGATTAATAAGTCTGCACTTCTGTTGGTAACAGTCTAGATATATACCATATAATTTGTATTTTTGCCTCTTTGTCTTAAAGGTTTAGCTTAAGGAATTAACTGTTTTAACGGCCCAAAGGCAATATGTCCCTCAGTAACCAGTGTACTAACTAGCACCTTGATGCAAAACAAAATGTCCAAAGTGCCAAATCACATGAGGTGCACAAAAGATCACTTTATTTGTACAGGTTTACAACAGGGTGAGAGGTTTGTACTTTAAAATAAAACAAAAAACAGTGATTTATTTGGTCTTAAACTGACATTATTTTTACCTACTGATATGTTGGGAGGAATCACTCCCTCCATATTTGCACTTTTGGTAGGAATGAGTCGGGGTAGTGCTATCGTAGAAAAACTGCCGAAGCAATGCAAGAAACCTCAGTGCTACTCAACAGTTAGAGTATGTGCTTAACAGAAGTTAAACGGATGAATTTGCCCAAAATGTTAAATTCTTTGTAGTAACAAAGGAGAATCAGGATGGTGTTCCAGTGCCATAGAAAGACGTTAAATGTTTGTTCATTGATGTTTATGTGTAAACATTGTCCCTTTGTTCAGATATTGTTCAGTTAAATACAGCCTAACATCTTTTTATTAATTCTCAAGTAATAGTGAAGGCACATAACAGCCTTATTTATCTGTAAAATGTCGGTTCAGTCATTCATTTATTTTCATACCGTTTCCAACTACTGATTCTACAAAGAATGACCTAAAGCTGTGTGAAACGGTGTTGCACTATAAAAACGTTACAGTAGTCATTTGTTGTCCACCATCCACCTCAGTTCTGTTGTTTGTCATTGTCTTGCTGGTCTTTAATGGCCATTCAAAATAAGTGATTGTGGCCCTTAGTAAACAAGCAAACCCCCTTAACTGGTTGCTAAAGCTTTCCAGATACTGCACATAATTGTTTAACTTTTCCATTGTAATTCCTACTGACTGGTTGTGATGTTGCATAACCTGGCAGTGTACAGCAAACCTAAAGATGTTAATGAAATGTAATATGTCTATGACGAGATACAGGAAAAGTAATACCTAATATGTTAGCTACTTCAATATAAATACATTTACCAATATCCATTATAAAACACAAGGTTGTCTGTGTAAATGCACTTGGATTGAGAACTGTCCAGAGGAGAACAAACACTGTCTCCTCTATTTATTTCCTGTAATAATCATAAATTGAGATATATTATCCAGCATTTGAAATGTTTAACGAACTGAGTGCTCTGAAGTGATTTTTCCCTTTGAATAAAGGATTTGATATTAAAGGGATAGTTCACCCAAAAATGAAAATTACCCCATGATTTACTCACCTTCGAGGCATCCTAGGCGATGCAATCTGAGTTATATTAAAAAAAAAATGTCCTGGCTCTTCCAAGCTTTATAATGGCAGTGATTGGTTGTTACTTTTCAATAGTCCAAAAGAAGTTGGAAGTTCAAAGAAGTTAGTGGAAGCTAGAGATTACTGCTTATAAAGTTTTAAATATGGATATTTTTCTTACAAAAACGCATCAGTTTGCTTCAAGAGGCCTTTATTCACCCCCCGGAGCTGTGTTTTTTTATGATGGATGGATGCACTTTATTGGACTTCTTTTGGACCATTGAAAAATAACACCCATTCACTGCCATTATAAACCTTGAAAGAACCAGGACATTTTTTAATATAACTCCGATTGGATTCATCTGAAAGAAGAAAGTCATATACACCTAGGATGCCTTGAGGGTGAGTAAATCATGGGACAATTTTATTTTTGGGTGAACTATCCCTTTAAAAATTAATTCCAATACCATGGTGATTTTTTCAAAACAAATAAACCTTATTGTCCTTCCTGGTATTCAAACCTGGAGTGTTTTTTGGTTTTCATATGGGTAAATGCAACAATGGAATAGATAGATAGATAGATAGAGCCAAAGAATATGATTGTATATATTTGAGAACCTTTGACTGTTAATGTTTTCTGTTGTTAATCAATACAAGAAGTCAAATGAGAAACGGACAAATAAAACGTGTTGTAACTGCAGTCTGTCAAAACATGGGCGTAACCGTGTCCTTCAGTGGGCGTGGTTTGCGCACAGTAGGTGTGTCCATGTCTAGTTCATTTTAATTTCGTCCACACCCCTGTTCACACAATATGGCTGTTCTGTAACGCAGGACTGACTCCAGATAAACAGGTTATGGCAAGCAACAGAGTTATGTGGATTATTTTGGACCTTGTTTTTATCCAGGAGGGAGATGTAAGTTACAAGTTACAATTTGGAATAATGTAACAAACTGACACGTGTTTTAAGACGTGAATTCATGTCAATGTGTCATTTTCAAGTAAGTCAAAGTAAGTTTTTATTTTTTTAAATGCCACATAGTAGCTTTGAAACACTGTTAAAGGGGTCATATGATGTGATTTCAAGTTTTCCTTTCTCCCTTTAATGTGTTATAAGAGAGAACAGTGGACGTACACCAACCACCACCAATCTCCTCAACCCCCACCAGTGTGCAGCATCCACCTGGATGATGCGA
>NW_015548251.1:479534-482679 GCF_001515605.1 Sinocyclocheilus anshuiensis
CTTCCAGTCAGGTGTGTTGAGGCAAGTTGGAGCTAAACTCTGCAGGACACTGGCCCTCCAGGACCAAGTTTGGACAGCCCTGGTTTAATGTCTCATCCGAAAGACGGTGCTTTTTGAGAGTATAGTGTCCCCATCACTACACTGGGGCATTAGGACCCAAACAGACCACAGGGTGAGCACCCCCTGCTGGTCTCACTAACACCTTTTCCAACAGCAACCTAGTTTTCCCAAGAGGTCTCCCATCCAGGTACTGACCAGACTCAACCCTGCTTAGCTTCCATGGGCAACCAGTCTTGGGCTGCAGGGTGATATGGCTGTGGCTTATCATTCAGTCTAGTCTAGGCTAGGCTAGTCTTCTTTCAGTGACCAATATTTTCCCCTGATGTTACATCAATTTCTGACTGTTTAGATTGTAAACCAATATATATATAATTATATTTGAATATATATAATATTATAATTGGTTTACAAAACATTTAAACAAAAAAATCTGTGATGTTCATATTGCTAAATAATCATATTTCAAAGTAAACATTTTAAAGTTAATATACTTAACTTATACTTACGTTATTTAAAGGCACAATATGTACGTTTTCGCCACGTTTTAGAGGGTGCGTATTCAAAACAAACAAAGAAACAAAAGCGTAGTTTGATGATGCCGTGACTGAGTGTGGAATCATGGGAGTTGTGGTCTTCATCCTCACAGCCGATGCAATCCGACGGGACTCGGGCAGAAATCATGTTCATGGATGAGCTAATGATTTATTAACGTAGTAGTCGAGGGGTTATGACGTCATTGGCAGGCGACACTATGACACTATAGACACGCTCCGTGTCACTAGTTAAAATTGCTTATTTCTCTGCATTTAAACATTCTTCGAAACATTTGGGATAATGTAAGTACACAAGTCAGCAAAATATATAACTAACTGTTGTAGTAGTTTTTGGATATTTTAATTAAAAAATCTTACATATTGTGCCTTTAAGGCCAGTCAATTTTACTCATAAAAATGTAGTACTTAATTTCAAACAAACAGTCATTCCATGCACACACTCTCTCTAAGGGGTTGTTGGCTTTAAAAAGGTTGAAAATCATATCTATTATAAGAACTCCATTTATATATTACTATATTTAGGGATTGGTGTAGTGCTGTTTTCTTCACTCTGATGTGAAATCCATATGTGCTTCCAGCCCAGTGAATTTTCACTATAATTTATACAGAACTTTTATTTATTTGTTTGTTTGTGTAGTTAGTTAGTTATAAGTACAATGCTTAGCAAATTCTTGTATGCTAATACCCAACCTTGATCGAAGAAGGCATGGCACATTAATATTAATCACTTACGGGCTGGACCCTTCAGCAGGCTTCAGTACGAACGTCAGATTTCATTAATTTTCATGAGTGAAGCTCTGCCATACTAGGATTCACAGCATGTGTGTGCATTGGGTGTCACTCCAAAAAGAGGCGGGGCCTCACACTTCCTCCTGCATTATTCATAAGCGCCTGGAGTGACCGGCAGAGCGCTGGCCGGCTTTTTAATACCTAGTCTAAGTGACAGCGTGAGTGGAGTATCAACAGCACAAAGATAGACAGACTTTTGAAACCCAACTCACAGGGATCTCTGGCTGGCATAAGGTGAGTCAGCATATTCTAATGAGTGTGAAGAATGATGTTATTGTAAATGGATTTTATGGATTGTATTTGGATTATCTGTTATGAATGGGTTATCTTCTCTGGTCTTTGTGTGTTGTGTATTGTGGCTGGGAGAGGGGATGAACCTTGCTCGGTCAATATTTGGCTGAGGGTCTTTCTGTGATTGGCTCTCTCCATTGTGTGATCTCTCTGGAGGGCTGCTGGGATGCTTTCAAGGGTGTGTCAGCAGTTCAGAGATGAACAAAGACTGATTGAAGTGGATGTCTTGCATTACTGGATCTGTCACCTTTATCTCTGCTTTAAGATATTTAGGTTTGTGGATAGGACTTGTATCTGCTGTAACTGAGTGGATTTTGGGCACTGAGGCCCTGCTGGTTGTTTTAACCTATGATGCTTGGCATGTTTTCAGCTGGAAGCAGCTTTTGGTG
Source organism: Sinocyclocheilus anshuiensis (assembly GCF_001515605.1). Taxonomy (NCBI): domain Eukaryota; kingdom Metazoa; phylum Chordata; class Actinopteri; order Cypriniformes; family Cyprinidae; genus Sinocyclocheilus; species Sinocyclocheilus anshuiensis. The sequence continues at coordinate 481,618 of NW_015548251.1, forward strand.
CTCAGGTTTCATCTTCTTAGGGTTGTACCGGGCTGCTGAGTTGGCAAAATGTCTCTGGAAAAAAGTATTTGCATTCTGCCTTATTTACTTTGTCTGAAAGCTTCATTATAGTGTTTTCTGTGCATATTATAGTACAGCTTAACATTTAAATCTATCTAAATAACTGGCTTGAAAAGTATACGGACACAAATGCTTAAAATATATGAATGTCTTTGCTTTATGTAGCAACATATCAAACCTAGTATCATTTATTTTAAAGACAGATGACACAAGCATGCTTTTTTAAAGCAAAACAGTTCACAAAAATCTATATTTTTGTTAGGGTTTCAGTTATAAAGCAATACATTAATGAAATGAACAAAAAATGTGTTATTGTCAAACATCAGTGGATCATGTTCTTAGTTTACAGAACTGAACTACACACCTGTGTGAACTAGGGATATGCCGGTATAAAATTTTCATGTTGCGATTAATTGCTAATGCTTTTATCACGGTATACGCCATGTGTTTCTCGTCCGCGCTTGTTTACATCAGAGTGAGCACGGGTCTTTCACCCTGCATACAGAGGTGTTGTGCATTTGGACCAGTTGATGGGAAAAGTATTCTTAAAATGCATTCAAAATTCTGAATAATTTGTAATATATAATTATTCCCGGTATTTAGAAGTGCCTACGATAACAATATCGTGCATATCCATTACCGTGATATATAGTCTAGTGTGAACTTGAGGGCAACTGACTTTATACATCCACTAAAATGCTTTTACACCAGCTGAATGTAAATATTGTAAAAATGGCTCAGAAAGGTCAAATCAGTTGTGAGAAAATGTCTTGCATCATTTAGTGTTTGTGTAGCTGTGTAACAGTTTATGCACTATAATGTGATTTAATTAACTTCTGATAAAGGGTCTGGCAAATGTAAAAAATCTATTTTTTTTTTTGTTGCAGATGCCACATGGTTTTATATTTTGTTTTTAATGCAGTGACATTCTTACAGTTTTAAGTGTGACCTCACACACACACACACACACACACACACACACACACACACACACACGCGCGC
>NW_015548251.1:482712-482840 GCF_001515605.1 Sinocyclocheilus anshuiensis
TTTGTTAACTCATGGGGACCTCAAAAATGTCCCCACAAGGTCAAAATTGACTATTATTACTATCCTTGTGGGGACATTTGGTCCCCATAACGTGATAAATACCAGGTACACACACACACGCAAACACA
>NW_015548251.1:482956-497225 GCF_001515605.1 Sinocyclocheilus anshuiensis
GCACGCACGCACGCACGCACGCACACACACACACACACACACACTTTCAATTTTTCCTCTTGACCATAAATGTCACTAAATCTCATCTCAATACATTTATTGAATGATTATATGATATGATAATTGTGCTTAACTTTTTTTTCCATCAGAATATCAATAGTTGAATATCAAAAACATTAAAAATTTTGAGGTTAAATGATCTAATTATCTGTCAGGAGATAGTAATGATTTATGAATTTAGTTTTGTGTTGGCTGTTAAAAGTTTATGTCAATTTGTTAATGGGGAATTTGTTTATCAGTCATAAATTGTTATGGTAGAAAATCTTTTACTAAAGTGAAATATTAAAAGTTAGATCTTTGGGGTAAGATTACCTCCTCAAAATTAGTGTGTGGAAGAATTTGTATTATTTAATTTAAATATCATTATAAATAATGGATTGTTCAATAATTCAATTAATTAGATGCAAATAATGTATTTTATCATTATTTGGAATCATACAGTGTAATTCAGCTGCATCTCTTTGAATGGAATTCTGTTTTTCTGTCATTATTCAGTTATTCAAGTAAATTGCCAAAATGCATGAATATTAGAATATTAAAAATATAAAAATATATGATTCAATATTTTACATTAATAGCATCTTCCCCATCTTACCCTACTTTTTGTACCCATTCTTTAAACTAGCACACGATTCCTTTTGTGACTTTTTCCCCTCCTTCCACAAAGTGAAGATTGATGAGTGATAGAGAGTACAGATTCTTCCATATAATTGTGCTTGTTGTGTTTAACGAATGGACTTGGACTACAGCGTGCATTTCTGAGGCCAAAGTGAAGCCTTGTTAGTTTGCTCAAACTGTTTCGCCTTTTAAGGACCATTAAAAAGATTGAACTACTCCTTCAGAATAACAACTTAGTAAAAAAAGGCAGTTTTTTGTGTGTGGGCAGCATTGCATCGATAATCACTCTAAAGAATATTGGTGTAGTTCTTGTTTATTGCTCAGACAGCATTAGAGGCTTTTAAAGGGGTCATATGATGCGATTTAAATTTTTCCTTTCTCTTTGGAGTGTTACAAGCGCTTGGTGCATAAAGAAGATCTGTAAAGTTGCAAAGACTAAAGTCACAAATCCAAAGAGATATTCTTTATAAAAGTTAAGAGTCAGCCACGCCTACCTAAAACAGCTCGTTCTAACATGCCCCCACATACCTACGTCACTATCTGGGAAGATTTGCATAACGCCGCCCAAATGTTCACGCAAAGAAAGAAGGCGTAACTTTTATTCTCGCTGTAGTATTGTTGCCACCGCCGCCATGTCATGAAGGCGCTGTGTGCTTCGTTGTGAAAGCGAAACTACTTTGTTTGGCCTTCCAAAAGAGGATGATATCGCTTCGTCATGACTAGAGCTGATCTGTGCCGGTCTCTGAGGAAATACTTCAACTTTGCGCTGTCGATCGCCGGATCGGCTTTCACCGTGGACGAAGCGGAGTCCAGCCCGGGGTCGTCACATGTGGTTGCCGCAGGCATCAAAATATGGTAAGGGACGTAACATTTCCGTCACACGCTTGAGGCATTCGGCCAATCACAATGCACTGGATAGCTGGCCAATCAGAGCACACCTCGCTTTTTCAGACCGATGAGCTTTGTAAAAATCTATGCGTTTCAGAAAGGCGGGGCATAGAGGAGAAACAATAATGTACAGTATGTGGAAAATAATGTGTTTTTTGAACCTTAAACCGCATAAACACATTTCATTACACCAAATACACAAAATAATGTTCTTTTTAGCAGCATCATATGACCCCTTTAACTTCACATCATGAGGCTTTATCCTAAGCCTACTGTCTGTTCAGTTAGCATATGGTTCATCATTAACTCGAATGGTTTGTGCAATCCAGCAAGGCTTGTTACTGTCTGTCTTGTTACTCCACATCTGTAGTTTTGCTTCAGGAGGACAAGCCAAGCTTTTCTAATGGCTGAACAGAGGAGAGTTTCATTCAATGATGTATCTCTCCTGCTCTCTTCCACGCTCTCCAGTGGAGTTCTTAATACAACCATGGATGTGAGCACCTCTCTGAAGATGAGCTCTCTGACCACCAAGAGTCTCTTCAGCTATCATGTTAAGATTTGTTTAAGATGTAGCACTTTGTGTATCTAAAGTTGTTTCACCATGGCACTGAACTCACACGTGTCAGGCAGTATAAAGCATTGGAGGCATTACTGTACTCTATAATTCATGCATGCTGTGTCCAAAACCACTCACTTATTTGCTCATTCATCACACATTATGTAGTAAATTAATTCAATTAATTCAATTCAATATGAATGAATGAAAAGGGGTGAATTCAAACATAAATATACACTATATTGGGCTTTGTGTGCCTGAATGATTTGGGGGGAAAATGTAATAGTGATTTTTTTTTTTCTGAAAAAAAACAAACAAACAATGGCAATTGTGATTTAAAATGTATTATATATGTATATAAGATGTATTATAATGCATATAAAATTACATTTACAAAAGTGATTTTATATACGTAATATTAAATGCAAGTAAATTGTCTGCTTTAATGTTTCAGATAACTTTTGTGAGAATAAAATGTCAAAATATGGATGAAATCATCATTCATCGTTATTCAGCGTAACAGATATATTTGTAAAAATGAAACGACATACTTATTCTGAACTGTGCTTATTAAAATATAAAAGAAAAAGTGATCATACCTCATTTTTAGTATATTTTAAATGATTAAAAACTTCTTGCTAACAAATGGGTAAAACCTAGTGGTTTAAAGGACCATGGCAAATATTGGTAAAGTAATATTTACAATGACAATTAATTAGTATTTTGGGGCTCTTAAATATAGATTTTATGTCATCTATCATAGGCTCATTTAAATATTGAAAATGGAATGTCTGTAAGTGTTTGTGTTGCCCATAAATGCCATCTGGGTAGCAGCTAAAGCTTATAATAACAAATAAGGAATATGAGAGACAGCCGGTAGTTTGAGTTACTCACTGACTCAGGGAAAATGTGTTTATCCACATTGTCCTATGACCGTGAGATTACGCTTAAGGACCATCACATGATGGGAATATAATGACCTCGGTATGTTTGTGTGCAGGGGGGCTGGAGTGCGCTCATGTGGGCCGCTTATAAGGGTCGTGTGGAGGTGGCACGTCTACTGCTGGAGAAGGGAGCAAATCCGAACATCACCGGACAGGTCTGCAGAGCCTTTTCCTATTCTATGTACAAGCGTTTATTGTACTGTACATTAAAAACACTGAGAGATGATGTCAGAGATGAGTTGTGGGTGAAAATGTGGCCCTGTATGAGATTTCATCTCAAGGTTTAAGTGTTTTTCAGTGGTGTGTAATTGATTTGTGTCTGTCCCAGTAGTACAGTGTTTACCCCATCATATGGGCAGCAGGAAGAGGCCATGCGGAGATCGTTCAGCTGCTGCTTCAGCATGGAGCCAAAGTCAGCTGCTCTGACAAGGTGCCTTATCATTCCCATCTCAAGGAACGCGGAGCTTTCACTAGATTTGTTAACACTGATGGTGAACTAAAAAGCCCGAGTCAACAGTTTCCACATGACACCAATAAATAATATACACTACGGTTCAAAAGTTTGGGGTCAGAGAGTTTTTTTTTTCTCAGTAAGGACACATCATATTAAAATGATAAAAAAAGTGCCTCCCAAGATTTCTATTTCAAATGAATCATGTGCTTTTGGACTTTCTATTCATCATCAAAAATCCTGTAGAAAAAGAGTTTCCACAAAAACATTGAGCAGTACATTGTTTTCAACATTGATAATAAGAAGAAATGTTTCTTGAGCAGCAAATCAGCATATCAGAATGATTTCTGAAGGATCATGTGACACAGAAGACTGGAGTAATGGCTGCTGAAAATTCAGCTTTTCCATCACAAGAACAAATGATGTTTTATATTAAAATAGATAACAGTTATTTTAAATTGTAATACTATTTCACAATATTTCTTTTTTAAATGTATTTTTGATCAAATAAATGCAGCCTTGTGAACATTTATTTAAGAGACTTCTTTCAAAAACATTAAAAAATCTTACTGACCACAAACTTTTGAACAGTAGGGTAAATAATTGGAAAAAGACAGTAGATATGAATTGCAAATCTTACCAAAATCACTGTAACACATGGCCTATAGAGGTTTATTATTTTGTTTTGTTTACATTTTTTAATGACATAAACACGCAGATTGCTTTTATAGGTTGTTATAATTTGAATAATTAATTGTTATTATGCCAAGCAATATAGTTCATTTGCTTATCCTCTGGCTGTTTATGGTTACTAAGCAAGGTCAAACATTGAGCAAGCTTACCTTATTTAAGCTTATCTTCTCAGAAAGGTGACACAGCTCTGCATATTGCCATTCGTGGGAGAAGCCTCAAACTCGCTGAGCTGCTCTTGAGGAACCCTAAAGATGGTCGTCTGCTCTACCGGCCCAACAAAGAAGGAGAGACACCCTACAACATTGACTGCACTCACCAGAAGAGCATCCTCACCCAGATATTTGGAGCCAGTGAGTATTTCTTCAAACAGACCTTGTTTGCACAGTAACATGTCTGTCTCCAACACTTCTGATGTATTCCTCCCCAGAGCACCTGTCTCCCTCTGAGTGTGACGGTGACATGCTGGGTTATGACCTGTACAGCAGCGCTCTGGCGGACATCCTGAGTGAGCCCACCATGCAGCCACCCATCTGTGTGGGGCTTTACGCCCAATGGGGCAGCGTCAAGTCCTTCCTGCTTAAGAAACTGGAAGGTATGAGCCAGAAATGACTATTTAAAATCTGGAGGGTCTTATTGGATCTTTCCCATGTGAACAAGATCTGATTGTGTTGCCACTGTTTCAGATGAGATGAAGACGTTTGCTGGGCAGCAGGTGGAGCCATTGTTCCAGTTCTCGTGGATGGTGGTGGTTTTGACTCTGCTGCTGTGTGGATCTGTGGCTCTGGTCCTCGGCTTTGCTGTTGACACAAAGCTGGCCATCGCTGTGACCCTCAGCCTGCTCACCCTACTGTACATCTTCTTTGGTGAGAAATCAAATGTACTGTCATGCCTCCGATTACAGGCCAAGTGTTAAAAAAGGAGTATAGTTCCCTTGGAACCATAGCGCAACTTATAACAGAGAAGGACAATGGCAACTTTAGACTTTATAGTCAGCCACAATAATACAGTAAATAAAAAAACATGTGAACTACAAATCAGTAATACAGTAAAATCACAAATCACAAAGTGATAAATACAAAGTAATAAATCAGAATTACAGTAAGCAATACATGAAAAGAGTACTGTATGGAAACAATAATAACAATATTAATAATTCATGATATTATTTATTGTTATAGATATTGTTTTTTTCATATTTATAAATGATATATATACATTATTATGAATAATTTTATTTTGATTAAATAGTTAAAATATAATAATAATAATAATAATAATAATAATTGTTGTTGTTCTTACAAAAACAAATGAAATTGAAATAATTAAATTGGTAATAACATTAATAATAAATAATGATATTACTGAAATACTACTACTACTACTACTAATACTACTACTACTACTACTACTACTAATAATAATAATTATTATTATTACAAAAAAATGTCAAATAATGAATACATGAAATATGTTATATGAGTGTCTAGTCAGTGCCTATAATATAATTGCAGTGATTGTAGAGCAGCAAAGATTGTGCTGAGGTAGAGAAATTAAAAGTAAAGTCAGGGATTTGAACAGGATCGTCTGATTTAGTTGTCTGACTGCTTGGTTGTATTTAACTAATGTATTTAACTTATATCTTCCTGTCAACATACCCTAATTATCGAAATAATATTTTTTTTAATAATAAATATACCTAATTATATAAAAGAATATAATATTTAGTTACATTTATGGTGATTTTGTAAATATTTTGTAATTTATATATGCTTTATACCCTTGTTTATCATTATTCATCTAATTACTATTTACACTAAAAATTTAAGATCCAGATTAGTACTCAACCAGTGCAGGCTTTTTGTTGATGCTCTATATAATATGTGAGTTCATCCTTGGTTACCAAGAGGCACTGGACTGTACATATACAGTAAATGTGTCCACCAGAGTGCAGCATTGTACTTCAGATTCTCATTGTGAGTGGAATTGACTGTTCTACATTTATCTTGTTTTCTCACAAACTCCTGGTTCAGTTCATATCAGAAAGTGGCCTTGCGTCATTTCAGTCTCCTGTGCTTTTGTATGGTGTGTGCAGTGTTGGTGTACTTTGGTGGGAGAAAAGCAGGGGAGAGTTGGGTCTGGGCCTGGGTCCTCAGCACCAGACTGGCCCGCCACATCGGCTACTTGGAGCTTCTTCTCAAACTCATGTTCGTCAATCCCCCCGAGCTTCCAGAGCAGACCACCAAAGCCCTGCCTGTCAGGTAGAGCTCTCAGAATACTGCAGCCATGACCAAACACATCCAACTGCTTTACACTGGTGTTTATTCTTTTGCAAAGCCGAAAAATTAAGATAAAGATGTAAACTGTATACAGATGTAATTTACTTCGCCTAATGGCAGGATAAATTTATGTTGTAAATATTCTCTTGACAATGTTAGATTACCTGCACATTCTGTTGAAACTGCTCATTTTCAGTCAGTCTTTTTTTGTTCTCCATCTGTCCAGGTTTCTGTTCACAGACTATAACCGTCTGTCGAGTGTGGTAGGGGAGACGTCCATGGCTGAAATGATAGCCACGCTGTCCGACGCCTGTGAGAGAGAGTTCGGTTTCTTGGCCACCAGACTTTTTAGGGTCTTCAAGAATGATGAAACTCAAGGTGTGTTTGTAGAATATGCAATATGAACCTTCATAATAGAAAAGAAATAAAATAAAAAACATATTCAGTGCTTTGAATTGTTTTTATTATTATGTGTTTGATTAATTCGTAGCTTTCTGAATTGTTTTATACAACAATAAAAAAACACAACGCTCTCTGTTACAGTGATTTCTATCATGGTAAAGGTTAGGCATAATGTAAAGCAGAGTTTATCTTCAACCAGTGTTATTATAGTATTATTTATATACTTTCATAGTATTACATATTTTGAATGGACTTTTATTTCTATATTTTCAGTTTTAATTTTAGTTTAAATTTTAATAATTTGCGTATGTGTTTGTCATTTTTATTAGTTTTTGTTTTGAATATTTCTATTTTCTGTTTATTTTTTATTTCCGTTTGAGTTAAGTTTTAGCTACTTTGATTTTAGTAGTTTGATTTTCAACTTATTTTATTTTAGTTAGTTCCCAAAGCAACATTTGTAATTTTCTATGTTTTAGTTTTTTTTTATCTGTGTTTGATATCATAACCCCCTTAACTGCAGTAAAATAACCTTTTAAATACATTTATTTTTCATAAATATTTATCGAAATTTTTTTTGTTTGTGAACATAATGCTTCTGGCTGGAAACTATCACAGCCTCACCCATAGTGAAATCCCATTTGGTCAAAAACTGTGCTCTACATAGCTCTATATATTAAACATAAAATGGTCAGTAAATATTGTATTAACACAAAATGGCCTTTATTTATCATTTAACAATAGTATTATTTATTAAAGGGGTCATATGATGCTTTTTTAAAGATCATTATTTTGTGTATTTGGTGTAACAGAATATGTTGACATGCTTTAATGTTAAAAAAACACATTATTTTTCAAATACTGTACATTATTGTAGGTCCTCTATGCCCCGCTTCTCTCAAACGCTTCGTTTTCTACAAAGTCCCTCCTTCCGACAAGCGCAGTCTGCTCTGATTGGCCAGCTGACCCAGTGCATTGTGATTGGCCGAACACCGCAAGCACTTGTCGGAAATGTAACGCCCCTTACCATAATCGCGAGCTTCATCTTTCAAAATAAATGTAAAGACAGTAAATAATGTCATTAGTTTTACCATCAGGAGCAGACCACCAAAGCCCTGCCTGTCAGATAGAGCTCTCAGAATACTGCAGCCATGACCAAACACATCCAACTGCTTTACACTGGTGTTTATTCTTTTGCAAAGCCGAAAAATTAAGATAAAGATGTAAACTGTATACAGATGTAATTTACTTCGCCTAATGGCAGGATAAATTTATGTTGTAAATATTCTCTTGACAATGTTAGATTACCTGCACATTCTGTTGAAACTGCTCATTTTCAGTCAGTCTTTTTTTGTTCTCCATCTGTCCAGGTTTCTGTTCACAGACTATAACCGTCTGTCGAGTGTGGTAGGGGAGACGTCCATGGCTGAAATGATAGCCACGCTGTCCGACGCCTGTGAGAGAGAGTTCGGTTTCTTGGCCACCAGACTTTTTAGGGTCTTCAAGAATGATGAAACTCAAGGTGTGTTTGTAGAATATGCAATATGAACCTTCATAATAGAAAAGAAATAAAATAAAAAACATATTCAGTGCTTTGAATTGTTTTTATTATTATGTGTTTGATTAATTCGTAGCTTTCTGAATTGTTTTATACAACAATAAAAAAACACAACGCTCTCTGTTACAGTGATTTCTATCATGGTAAAGGTTAGGCATAATGTAAAGCAGAGTTTATCTTCAACCAGTGTTATTATAGTATTATTTATATACTTTCATAGTATTACATATTTTGAATGGACTTTTATTTCTATATTTTCAGTTTTAATTTTAGTTTAAATTTTAATAATTTGCGTATGTGTTTGTCATTTTTATTAGTTTTTGTTTTGAATATTTCTATTTTCTGTTTATTTTTTATTTCCGTTTGAGTTAAGTTTTAGCTACTTTGATTTTAGTAGTTTGATTTTCAACTTATTTTATTTTAGTTAGTTCCCAAAGCAACATTTGTAATTTTCTATGTTTTAGTTTTTTTTTATCTGTGTTTGATATCATAACCCCCTTAACTGCAGTAAAATAACCTTTTAAATACATTTATTTTTCATAAATATTTATCGAAATTTTTTTTGTTTGTGAACATAATGCTTCTGGCTGGAAACTATCACAGCCTCACCCATAGTGAAATCCCATTTGGTCAAAAACTGTGCTCTACATAGCTCTATATATTAAACATAAAATGGTCAGTAAATATTGTATTAACACAAAATGGCCTTTATTTATCATTTAACAATAGTATTATTTATTAAAGGGGTCATATGATGCTTTTTTAAAGATCATTATTTTGTGTATTTGGTGTAACAGAATATGTTGACATGCTTTAATGTTAAAAAAACTTGAAATCGCATCATATGACCCCTTTAATAATGTCATTACAGGTGTATATATCAGGTGTTTTATTATGGCTTCAAATGTGGCTCATCCAGTCACATTTTAGACTGTTTTGTTAGTAGTTAACTTCAACCTGTGTTTTTTGTGACATCTTCTTTTATAGGAAAGAAGTGGAAGAAGACATGTTGCGTCCCCTCCTTTGTGTTGACGTCAGGCTGTCTAATCACAGGCATCTGTAAAGGTGGACGCAGAGAACCTGACGGTGAACGCGGTTCTGATGGCCATGGCCAGTGTGGTGGGTCTGGCCGTGCTGCTGAACTGTCGGACCTGGTGGCAGGTGGCGGGACTCTGTGCTGCACTCTCAGAGGAGGAGGCTCCTTAACGCTGCCAACAGCATGCACAAGCTCAAGAGTGAGGGATTCATGAAGGTGAGCCATTGATGCTAATATAACATGTAATGTGCTTATTTATAGTCATCACTGTTACATTTATTTTCATTTAGCAGATATTTCCTTATGCAAAGTGACTAACACTGTGGCTTAACTAGGCATGACTTGAAGAGATGGAGATAAATCCTCTCTCTTTCATGATCATCTTGAGTTGCATGTCTGGTCTGTAAAATCTCAGTAGTTTAATTTTAGTTTAGTTTTATTTTATTTTGTTTTGGAAAGGAAAGGAAATGTATTTGTCATATTTTTAATCATATTTTGCAGTCTTTGGATTGCCAAAGAGCCCAGATCATAATCGTTGACATTTTATTTCAAGTCTCTTTGGAGAAGACATCCTTCAGTTTTTTTTATTTTTTTTATTTTGCTATTCCGTGAAAATTTAGGACTTCTAAAGTTTCTGTATTTTACTGCATGTTGCTTTGTATAGCTGATCCATTTCCTTTTTTTTCTCTCAGGTTTTGAAGTGTGAAGTGGAGCTCAAGGCTAAAATGGCTAAAACCATTGATGGCTTCACTCAGAATCAGACCCGACTGGCTGTCATCATCGATGGCCTGGATTCCTGTGAACAGGACAAAGTGCTACAGATGCTTGATACGGTGCGTCTGTGTTTATGCTACAATGCACAGCCCTACATTAAACTTCATTGAACATCTCCCATATAACCAAATAATAGTGCACAAATCTTATTTACTTTCAGGATCACATTTGCCGGTGCATTCAACTAATGCCAAGAAGCTTTTGATGGCACAAGTCATCCATCTCCACTGTAAATATAAAAGACTCATTCTGTCTGAGCACACTCGCTTCCTGCTCTTGACTAAATGGCCAAACAAGGTGCCTCATGTCCAACAAGCCCGTTCACCTCTCAAACATCTCATGGATGTGCAGCAGTGCTCCGAGTTCAGGCTTGTTTAGCTCCAGAAGTTCAGATTCCTCTCTCCCAGCTGGACTAATGGAATTTCCTTCAGCTAAATGTCATTATTTGGGTATAATCCTCTTTTGTTGGCAGCCTGTTCACCGCTAATGAAATCTGCCATTTACCAGAGAGCCTGCAAAAACCCTCAAAGATTCCTTTATGGCACAATTAGCCATGTCTCTTTTAAATTCTGATCTTTTTGTCTCTGATTTTGATAGGAATTACCAAATTGGATTTTTCCTTCTAGTTTAATATTGTTCCAATTGCTAAGGCTGATGTTCCATAAGAAAAATGACGGATGTGAATGCAGATGGCATATTTTGTGCAACAATTTAGTTGGCGTGGAGAACCGCAACGTCAGCAGATATTTCACAATGATTGCTAAATTATGCGTGCCATTCTAAACTTTTAAACGGTCTACAAATCTGTTTTTTTTTGTGTGTTACAGTGTTCTTCATTAGTCTGGAAAGTCCCATCACGTTCAAATGAGTACATGTTTGGGTGTGTGCAAATGTATACAGAGTGGCTTAAATAACTTAATTCATTCTGAAGTTATTTGAGAGGGAAAAAATAGGCTGCTACTTTAATATATCACATATAGATTCAGGTGTCAATCTGTGTGTTTGATCACTGTTCTGGTTTTAGCCCATATCAGAGAAATTGATTTAACGTATCATAACCAAAAAGCACAACCTTTCTAAACAGACCTACCATAAATACCTTACTATATTCTTATGATATCTAATGCAGTAACTGATATTAACCGATGTGCTCCTTGTGCTCTAACCTCTAGGCCGCAACTTAGACCAGATTTTGTACTATTAATAAAGAGGAAACATTCTTGTCTCTTCTGTTTGCAGGTTTGGGTGCTCTTCTCTAAAGGTCCCTTCATCTCAATCTTTGCCAGCGACCCTCATATCATCATCAAGGCCATAAACCAGAACCTCGACAGTGTGCTACGTGACTCCAACATCAACGGCCTTGACTACATGCGAAACATCATCCACCTGCCCGTGTTCCTCAACAGCCGTGGCCTCAGCTCTGCCAAGAGACTTTGCATTTCCACACCAGCCAATGTGGATCAACTGAACTCTGATGGTCGGTATAGAGATGGTTTCAAAGGCAGAATTCCAATATGCACACTTTTACAAAATACTTAAAAATTACATACACATACTGCTGTAGTGAAGGGAAAGCTGGTATGAAAATTGGGACTCAGCATAAAGATTAAAGGGATAGTTCACCCAAAGATTAAAATTCTGTTATCATTCACTCTCCTAATGTCATTCTGAGCCTGTATGACTTACTTTTTCTGTGATACATAGATATATTGTTTCAACTGTTTTTGTCCGACAGTGAAAGTCCCTATTGACTTTCATTATATGGGCAAAAACACTGAGACGTTTTTCAGAATATATTCTTTTTTGTTACCCAGAAGAAAGCTGTACATGTTTGTAATGACAATGTGAGAAATGTTTTATTTTTTTTGGGTGCAATCCCTTTAAATACATTTTTTGTATTGCTGAGTGTTTTTGGTGTGTTGATTTATTTTATTTTATTTTGTATTTTGCATTTCATTTCATTTATTTTATTTTTTTATTAAGCCCTCACAAACCCCAAAACTGATAATTCACCATCATGTGGTTCACCAACCTGTATGACTGACTTTCTTTCTTTTGTGGAACAAAAAAGAAGATATTCTATAACATCTGTACATCTTAATGTTCTTTAATGCATTTTTATGTATAACAAGATGTTTGTGGTCTGTTAATCTCATTTCATTGATTTATGTGGCAGATATTTCTTGCGATTTGTCATCTGCATCATCTGTGGTGTAGTGCATTTAATATAGACTAACAGCGCAGCTTTTCCGCTCCGATACCTCCTCTGAACGTCTGACTCTCTCCATCTGTAGCGTGGCAAGAGGACATGGACAGGAAGTTGTCTCAGAACAGTTTCGGCGAGCAGGGCAGTAAAACAGCACTGAACCACCGGGTAAGACTTAGCCCCCAACACTCCCACCACTTCCCATCAACATGATTTGAGATGGCCAGCTCAACGAAGGCCATATGGCTGCTATTACCTCATTACTAACTCATTAATAACTCATTTATAAAGGCTTTAACCATGCTTATTCTCTCTAACAAGCTCTTTAACGCCTGTATGAGTCATTTATTCACAGTTAGAAAGGACAGTTAGAACCAAGTCTTGTGTGTTTGTTTGTGTGTGTGTTTTTTTGGAGGGGGGGGGGTATTGTCAGAGACCCTGGATGTCGCCGAGGAGTGTCTGTAATTGATTTAATGTCTGTTTACGCTTCCCGCTGAGATGCCATTGCCTAATGACAGGGTGCAGCAGCAGTGGGTCTCGGTGACAAAGCACTGGCACGGCGGCACGGAGGCACGGAGGCAGGAGGCTAAGTGGCTCCTCTGCTTGCCCTGCAAGGGCTGTTTGTTTGCTTGGCTGATTTATCTGCCTCCTTTATTTGGCCCCTCTTTATTTCAGGGGCACGCTCCTCTTTTTTGCCTCTGCTGTTTCTTGGCTGAGTATCCAGCTCGCCGTACCTCTGATCTGCACGTTTTGTTGTGGAAAGTTGTTTAGTGGAATTCATGAGCTGCTCGTGGAAGTCTCTAGTCATTAAAGAAGAAAAATAATAGTAGCACTCTTAAAGTGTCATGTCCTTTTCCTGGTTAATGTGATATTATATCCCATTCAGCTGTGAGGTCAAACCGAGGTTCTGCAGAGGTCTTGCTTGATGCACATGAGGATCTCCGATAAAGCGGAGCTGTTAGGTTCATCCTTGCTAATGACTAATTTCATCACGCATATTTTTCCTTAACACTCCCCTCCATCATCCTGGATCAAAAAGGGGCCACCTTATTGATGGCCATGTGTTCCAAGTAGCAGTCAAGTCACAAGTTCCGCATTAAAAACTTCAAAGTGGGCTTAAAGCTCTGACCCTCCAGAGCTCGTGATCGGCTCTGCGTTGTGCTTGTATTGTACTGCTTGACTAGCAGACATATCAGTCAACCGGACCTCTGGATGAGAGGACAAACGGTCATGCACAATGAATTGCCCAGACACAACACTGAATCAGCAGCTCCCAATACAAGCCATTGCAGCTGCCATTTCACCAGACCAGGATGTATTTGTTCATTCTTAAAGAAACACTCCACTATTTTTGAAAATAGGCTCATTTTCCAACTCCCCTAGAGTTAAACAGTTGAGTTTTACCGTTTTCGAATCCATTCAGCCGATCTCCGGGTCTGGCGGTAGCACTTTTAGCTGTAGCTTAGCATAGATCATTGAATCTGATTAGACTGTTAGCATCTCACTCAAAAATGACCAAAGAGTTTCGATATTTTTCCTATTTAAAACTTGACTCTTCTATAGTTACATCGTGTACTTAGACTGACGGAAAATGAAAAGTTGCGATTTTTTTGCAGCAGGCGCAATGATATTACGCAGCGCCTGAAAATAGTCCCCAGCACACTCACATTGGTTATGTTGACGGAAGTTAGCCTATTTTCAGGCGCTGTGTAATATCATTGCGCCTGCTGCACCCATAATACGGCAGAAAAGTTCCTTGATTATTACGCTGGAATGAGAGTATAGTTCCTAGCCATATCGGCCTAGAAAA
>NW_015548251.1:498352-525485 GCF_001515605.1 Sinocyclocheilus anshuiensis
GATTCGAAAACAGTAAACCTCAACTGTTTAACTCTAGGGGAGTTGGAAAATGAGTCTATTTTCAAAAATAGTTGAGTGTTCCTTTAAACAACAAGTTTTGTTACCTTTGTCATTTTCTGATGAGTGTTGATTGTTTCCAACATTTTAATCATTCACTCTCAAGTGTTAAATATGTAGCCTGACAATTTGACATAGCCCAAAGAAAAATGAAAATTATTTTTTTATTATAATAATTATTATTAATCATAAAGCATATTTATATATTTTTTAATTGTATATATTCTATTTATTTTTTTATTTTATTTTATTGATATTTTAAATAATGCTTTATATTTATAATAGTTTGAATAATTCACAACACTTCATAATACATTTTCATTGTTGTAGAAATTAATTATCATTACTTCAAACATATTATTTTTATTATATTTTAGTTTTATTAAACTAAAATATGTTATATAATATTTTTATGTTTACAGTTTTAATTCATAATTTTTCATTTTTATTGGTGTGGTAAAATCATTTATTGCATCAAACATAAAAAATTATGTTGGGGCAACTGTAGGAAATGTTTTGACAAGTTTATAATTTTCTCACACTTGCCGAAAAAAAATATAAAAGTTTTTCACATACTTTTTTCTGCAAATGTATTTGTTATCTAACTTGTACAGTATTTGTAGCTTAAGTGTGGAAATACTTTCTGGGGCCACTGTTTGGCATTTATGATTTATACTGCATACTGATGGGAAGGTAGCATCTTAATCATGACTCTGTGTATGTGTGTATGTCTGTTAGCGAAAGAGAGAGTCCGAACTGTGAAGACAATGATTAGATCTTGTGGAAAAACAGTGCTTTTGTGGTAAAACAGGATATAAATGTACTTGTAGTTTTCAGGTACATGACAGTATACTAAAGCAAAATGTCAGTACTGTGTATGCAAAAGTGGCCTACAGCTATCACACAGACTCTACTGGCCTCCTGACATTGAGTTCTCTGCATATTGGTGTGTAGGACACGTACCGCAGGAGACAGATGCAGCGCACCGTCACGCGCCAGATGTCCTTTGACCTGACCAAGCTGCTGGTCACTGAAGACTGGTCCAGTGACATCAGCCCTCAGACGATGAGGAGACTGCTCAACATAGTGTCAGTCACAGGTCAGTGTGACCTAATTATAATTATACTTCCATACGTTCATTATTGATTGTGGCGTGTTAAAGACATAAGCAGTGAGTTTACAAATATATAAAAGTAATGAAGTGTCTTTTGATAGGTCGCCTACTTAGAGCCAATCAGATCATTTTTAATTGGGACCAACTAGCGTCCTGGATCAACCTGACGGAGGAGTGGCCGTATCGCACATCCTGGATCATTCTCTTCCTGGAGGAAACTGATGGAGTCTCAGACCAGGTCACACTGAAGACCATCTATGAGAGGTCAGTTTACACATCCTCTGTACCTCACATCAAACTTTAAGTATAATAACATATCAATATTATAATTGGGAATTTGAATGAAAATGTTTTTATTTAGTTCTTTATTTACATACTTAGTTTTTACATTATTTTACATTATAGATTTTTTATTTTTTTTATTTATTTCCTTAATTATATTATGTATTAATTTAGTTAGTTCTCTAATTATTTAATTCTTTATTTAGTTATTTTGGTTATTTATTTTTATTTACTTGGTTTGATTGATTTTAGTTAGCTATTTGTCCATTCATTCAATTCTTTATTTATTTTTTATCTATAATTTTTATTTATTTAGTCTATTATTTATTTATTTATTCTATTCTTTATTTATTCTATTATTTATTTATTTATTTATTCTATTATTTATTTATTTATTCATTCTATTATTTGGTTATTTCTTTTATTATTTGGTTATTTCTTTTATGTATTTCTTTACTTTAAGTTCTTTTAGTTATTCATCTATGATTTTTGCTCATTGTCTTGTTTAGTTTATTATTTAGTCCCTAATTTCTATTAATGTAATTATTTGTAATTTTACTATTATTAATTTTATTATTATTTATTAATATTATTTATATATTTTAGTTCTCTATTTGTCTATTATTTAATTTATTTATTTAACTCTCTTTCTTTAATTAATTCCATGATTTATTTATTTTAGTTATTTAATTCCAAAATTATTATCAATCATTAACATTATTGTTTTAGTCCTTGGGACCTTTTCTGTTGATGCATATCGCACAAAAATTCATTTTCCTTATATACAATTAAATAGGTTTGTTCTAGTTGGTTGTGCTTTCAGTGTAATAATGCCTGCGACCTGCAGGTGGCAGTAGGAAATCTCTGTTCCTTCTATTTCGTTTTTGGTCCGCAGCACAATTCCTATAAATCAGGTTGTCTCATTGGGTATGAGGTACCATGAAGTATTTCAAGCTTTGATCTTTCCTTTCATCTACTTACAGCAGGATTTTCATATATGAACAGCAAAACAAAAAGAATGCTGCTCAGTCGCTGCCTGACTAACAGACTGTCACTCTTTAATAATTGTCTTATTTACTTGTTGTCGTCAAACATGCAACACACCATCACAGTTACATCTGCTGCATCCTCTCTAGAGGGTTTGACGAGTGTGTGTGTGTGTGTAGCTGCTTTAAGGGGAGATGTTGAGGCCGTTAGGTTTGCTGATGCTCAGTGTTTGGCCTTTAAAGGTTGCTCTGTCACACTGCACTAACATGCTGTGGCTCCAGGGGCTGTAGAAGTGTCAGAGCATCTCAGTGTCAGAATCTGCTCTCTCTCCCCATCGCTCTTTCTTTCCCAGCCCCCATGATGCCCTGTAGCACTACGTCTCACCCAATTTTCTCCTCTTTCATACCCTGAATTACCCTTCATTTCCTCATGTCCACACCAGCACTGCATTTCGGCGCAGGTGGGGGCAGTGGATCGTTCACTGTGGATGTTAAAATAGAGGCCTGTCGTGTTGTTCTGTTATCTGTCACAGATGTTGCTTAGATAAGAATCTGTCAAATCTACTGGTGCTTTTTTTCTTCCTTCTGTTGCACTCTCGAGGTCACGTGGCCACGCATTTGCTCGCTTTTTATAGAAATGAGGGTGAGTCACAGCGGCCAGCATAGACACAGACCTGCGTGTGTCCACTCGCTGTCCATGTTATCAGCCATTTCTAATTTGGGTTAACATTGATTATAGCCACAAAGCTATATGTTGGTTCATTGCCAATGGGTTTTAGGCCTGTTGATCTCATGACTAAAGCGATCTGGATGGGCGTTTGGTCAGTATGTGGCAGAGGAGTGAGTAAGTTTCATAGGTCAGCTGTCATTCTGAATCGCGGGCACAGTCAATCGCTTGTGTTCTCGCTTTTGTGATAGTGTGTGAAGACCAATGGACTGATATAATTTGCTCAGGAAATGGACATACTGTGTGTGTGTGTGTGTGTGTGTGTGTGTGTGTGTGTGTGTGTGTATGAGAGTGTGTGTGTGTTGCCCGGTTTAGCTTGGTTTTCTACATCCTTCTGCCTTTCTCTCAACACACACACACATTCCTAGAAGAGAGAAGTGGCGAAATCCCCTCTTTGTAACGTTGCTCCATGGTAGGTCATGATGAGGCTGTGCTCGCACAGTGCCTTTGTGTGTTTTCTGGTGTGTGTCTTGTTTGTTTGTGACACATTTCATTCATACCGTTTGCACAACATAACCCTTAAAACCCACACCATAATGCAAGACACACCAAAAACTCTTAGTGTGTCCTTGTAACTAAGAATTGGTCAGGATAGTTGACTAGTAAGCTATTTGATTATTGCGTTTGACTAGTTATCTATATTTTTCCTTCCTTCTTTGAGAATGTTTAGTGCACTAATGAGTTTGTTAGCACAGGAAACCCCTCTCAGAGAAGTTGCATCTGTAAATTCTGTTAATTTCCTTTAAAGCGCTGCTAAAAATATTAAAGGGGTCATGAACTGCATTTTCTTTTGAATTTTATAAAGTTCTCTGAGGTCTACTTATAATGTTAGTAAGATTTTTACATAAAAAACAACAATTTATTAGTAATAGGCTATTTTCGATCCTGTTTTTGACCCTCTCTTTAAAACTTTCATTGGTTTTGATTGGTGTGCCGCATTCTCAGAAGTAGATGCCAACTGCTATGATTGGGTAACAGTTTTGGATCTTAAAATAATAGATGGATGCAGCTGTGATTTTCTCTGAAAAAAAGCATCAGTGGCACATGGTAAAAACGTGTTATTCACACTTGTGTGGACCCAATATATTTGGCAGTGGCACTGATCTTTTATTTTCAGTCTCTCTGAAAAGCCTACATTGAACTGTGTCTTGTTTAAAAAGGAATCTGCAAAATTAAGCAAACAAATGAACAGTGTCTGTACACTGGACACGAGCGGAGTGGTGCGACTAAAGATAATACAACCCATCATAATCAGTGATTCTGTCTACACTGGATGTGGCGCAACACGACTAACCCCACGATAGTAATCTGATGGCCCATTCGATTTCTGACGTACTCCAAGAAATGCATTTGCGATGCAATGCAACAACGGTCGCGTCCGGTGTAGACACCGCTTTAAGATCACAAGTAACCCTTGATCACCTTCTGTAGAGGCGGTCTTTTGTGGCACGATTACATCATACTGAGACAAAATCCAGTATGAAATGGCTCATTTTGGCAGCTTGGTTTCAATAAAAGCTGTTTTTGGACTAACAAGCAAGTTTTGAGTTCTGAAACTTACAGGATGTTTTTATAGTACAATGACCTCTTAGATGTCAAGAGATCAAGGGAAATTTCATTTCTCAATTCATGACCCCTTTAAAGTATAAAATTGTTGATAGCTTTGTCACGTCTCGCTCTTTATGCAGCATCTCACATGACTCTCACATGATAACACTTTTTAAAAATAAGTTACACTTTCTGAAGTTTGTCCGGAGACATGTGTATGAATATGAATATGAGAATATGTCCTGTGTGAATGCCCCCTAACAAACTGTGCCTGGTGGACATGACCCTAAACTTGAACAAAAAATATGCAGGACTAACAGGTTAAATTAACAATTTAGTAGTAGTTTTGTGCACTTTATATGTATTGCACCTTGTATAGGTTTAAAGTAAGTCAAAGATATCAGACAAAAAAAAATAAATGTTAAGAGTGCATGTATAAAAAAACAAATACAAAAACAATAAAACTGTCAAATTGTGTAATATTATATATGCATTTGCATTTGAAAGCATGACTTCTTTACATCTTCCAGTGAAACAAAATGTCATATTTGGGGGAATTTTTGTGATAGGAACTCATAGTCATAGTAATTAATTTATAGTAATTTTAGTAATCTTAGTCTTAGTAATGTATTTTATTTGAGACTATGGTTGTCACAATATTAACTTTTCAGTAGTCAATGCCAATATCATTCAAATTTCATGACTCTTGATAATACCTGTTTCAAAAATGTAAATGTGCTTTTGAGCTGTAGTATGGCACTCGGTAGTATGGAAACAACTCTCCAGTTGCTCAGTGATCCGGCCCTTTAATCTGCACCAGAATGTGAATAATCTGTTAATAGCATCAGTTTGTTTTATGATTAACATTTAGACAGGCTACAGTAATCCAACCGAGCAGGCAAAACACAAAGATTTCTGTGTCCTTAAGGTACACTGGCTTATAACCACCAGGTCTATAAACCACATAGGCCACCTGTGTTTGTACCTCTGTATTTTGAGTACCAATTACTCTTACTCTTAGTCCACTCACCAAAAAGCCCAACATACCTAGACAAATTCAAAGGAAAATGTTCAACCAACTACCTTTCTGTCTGAAATTGACTCTGTTGACTGGCGTCATTCTCAGTTTTACTAATTAGCTAATTAGGAACTAATTAGGAACTAATTAGCATAACTAATTTTAATATTAGAAACAGTAGTAATATTACCTATAAAATAATAAATATATTACCTTCTAATGGTATTAGTTAGTTGCCACATATATTAGCCTATGTATTTTTAAGCTATGATTCTCCCACGATTCTGAAAACAAAACAGCCAACCAAACGAAATATGTAATTTACTTGAGTTTCTGACAAAATGTTTTATTAATGTTATAGTAAATGAGTCTATTTAAAAATATTTATTAATTTCAACGAATTAGCCTAATTATGTAAAAAAATCATTTTAAATAAATGAAGACTTGTTTCGTTTTGAATCTCTCTTGAATGAATGATTCAGACATCAAATACATTTAACACTCACTGTTCGCCACCTACTGGAATAATGTAACGTATACAATCATTATTTGCAGTGTATCATTAGGCTACTTTCAAAGACCCATTTTGATCGCGGCTCCCGCAACATCAGAGTCTACATCCGGACTTTAAACTTTTATCAATACTTTCGTTATTATTTAATGTTTGCAACACAGAAATGTAGCCTACTGTGTAAGTAGACTGTTTGTGAAGCTGTTTCAAACAAAGCTTTACATGATGAGCGCTGCTCTCTCTCGATCAGCGGCTGTGCAAAAGCAGGTTTAAATATTCCGATGTGATTGTGATTTCAAAGGTTTAATAGACATAGCAGAATCACCGTCATTTAGGAATAAGATCGCGTATGTTTGAATCAAGATCGCGATCTTTTAATGATTAAACGTGCATACATAGGCTATAAGGCTCATATGTATTTTTCTAGCCCATGTCATATTTGTACCAGATCTCAAAAGTAACCGGGCCCAGGCCCGGGCGGCCCCCCCGCTTCCACGACCCATGTTTATGGACATTATTTCGGGCCGAGAATGTCTTCGTTATAGTGAGACACATATAGGCCGTTTTACTATAAAAAGCAAACAGGCGGAAGTCCAAATGGAAAGCGAGTGGGTGAGAGAGACATTGTGGTGGTGGCTGATGGCCATGATCTGTAGTGGACTTTTTGAGCAGAGTCAGATCCACCGGGAGTTTATTTATGGCACTTTGCACCAGTTTTGTGCTTGTTATGAGGTGTGGCCCGCCGAGCCGGTTCTGTTCTGACATCTGGTGTCCGGCTTGTGCCAGGATGGTATGACAGAACCTGAGTGGGCCGGGTACCATGCCCAGCCCGCCCTCCCCTTATCAGCTGGCTCTGGCCCTGTAACATATGTCCCCTCCTCCCTACTCAGAGAGCGGCCCTTGTTAATTAACCCACCAGGAGAGTTGGCGTGGCGCTCTCCAAAATGACCAATCGCTGGAGGGATTCAATGTAAACGCGCATGAAGGAGGACACGCCCCTTCACCTTTTCGTCCACACCTCCTGCACCTCTCGGCGTCTTCTTGGCATGCCAACTCGTTGTGACATTCACCGGTGAAAGAAAAAGAACATGGAAGCCCTTCCGCTTTCCGAAAGGCTCATCCCTCTCACAATGCTTCCTGTCACAATGCTCGGCTTATTCATTGAGGGAACAATTGGCTCTCAGTGCTGGGCTTCAAATCCAGGATTTAAAGTGATTTTTAGTGAAACTTTCTAACTAATGACACTCGAAAAGAAATGCATGCGAGGCTATTGGAGCTAATTAGACAGACTCTTCTCCCAAGTACTGAAACATTAAGATGACATACTGTTCATTCAGGATTACTTTAATTGGTACAATTATTGTAATTTTTGTCGCAATTACGTTGTGAGATAAAAGTGCCTTCTGAAGCACATTTATGTGATTTCCTTTGTGCAAAAAGCCTAACAAGCCTTTAAATAATTCTTCTGAAAAGTACACGGCTTCCTTTATTCTACTCTTTTGAACCCCTTTGCCTTTGAGTTGGGACTTCTCACTTTTCTGTGAATTTGTATTTTTGTCACGTACCAGTCTTGTCTCTAGCATCTCGATGTGTTTTCTCCTCCGCCTTTGGAGGGAAGCTATTGTCTGTGAACCTGATCCTTCAAGAACTCTTTGGTGGAAGACGTAAACTTAGTAATTTAAAAAGTGCAGCCATTATTTGCCCAGAGGCCCTATAAATGATTAGGCTGTTGAAAGCCCATCTATTCCCTAAAGGAGAGAAGCCCAATCTAAGATAGGGAGTGCATTTATTGGGTGCACAAAGTGACCTCCAGATGGATGAGATGAGTTTGAAACTGGGGAAGAGGTTGTGGGCTGCACAGTGGGATTTAAAGTCGCTCTTTGGATCGTTCCTGCGTTGTGCCGTGAGGTCCATTTTCATGGCCGTTGTTCTGAATAAAAGAAAGGCCATCATGCTGGCTCACATGTGTCAAGGCTAATTATTTATCCATTAATCACTAAGTTTCCAGGGAACTGAAGTTGTCACCCGGAACCCTAAGGTGTTGTGTCAGCAAATCTGAGGAGAGAAACTTAGTGTGAAACTAAAAGGATGTACTCAATAACATGTCACTGTTGTGGCTAAGACTGAAATTCATGTGTGATGCAACTCTAAGGTAGAGGCGTTATAAAGGGTTTTGCAGAACGATGACGGCCTACTTAAAGACTAAAGACCGCAAGATCTTGATCAGTTGAGACTGATATTTACGTTAAGCAAGAGTAGTATGCTTTAAATGGTTCCTTACTGCTTTTTGTGATATGAACTTTTTAAAGCAGCTAAAAGATGAACCGGCTTGTTTGTCCGATTAAATCTGTCCTGGTTGAGTAAATCCTGGAGTAAAGTCCTCTTTCTTTTTCTTTAGTTAACTCAAGTACAGGTAACTTCGGACCTCCTTGCCACATACATTATTGTTGTTTCAACCTTTGTCAGTTAATTTCACTTTTTTTTTTTCGTTGTCGTCTTCTTGCGGCCCAGCTGTTGAGCGTTGTGGAAGAGGTTGGAGTGTGTACACCTAGTGGACCCTCCAGTTACCACAGCCAATTCCAGGAACATGTGCAGAGGACATGCACAGAAAAGTCAAAAAGTATATGTTTGGAAAGATGTTTTTATTACCCTTTGATCAGATTATGATTAATCATAAGGATCTGTTCTAGATGTCCCTTGGTATGTATAAAAATAGAAAGCCATCACTTTGATCGAGTTACTGTGTCTAATCAATCTATTTTGGGCAATGTTCCTCTCAAAGCTTTACCTGCCAGTAACCAACATCATTAGACGTAGATCTATAAATATCTATTGTTTTCCAGAATAATTGTGTTCCACTGCTTCTCAGGGGTAGCGCTCAGCTTTCATCAATGGGGAAAAAAATCCCATGGAAGTTCATTAGAGTTTTTTTTATGCTTCTGGGCAAGATGCTTTTGCTTACAGATGGGTTTACTCATTTCTCAAAGTTTGTCTGTCAGTTTGGAGGTTTCTCTGGGTTCTTGCACTTCTTAGTTCATCTCAGGCTTATGTATTTGTGATTTACAACTCACTGCAAGAGATAAGAGATAAAAATTGACAAAGATGTTGAACTAATTGGGATGTGAATACAACTTCTTGGAGTGAAAATCTACTCAGTTCACCACTCCCAAGACGCCATAATATAGAAGCAAACTCCACGTCTCAGGCCACCATTCCCACCTCTTTTAGCACTTCACGGTCGCCACCGCCCACCTATCATACAAAACACTATGACTAGTGATGACGACTTTTGTTCTTTTCATGGTGGGCACGTTGATTCTCATTATGGAGCTCAGAAAAGAAATGTGTGTTGGCATTACGCATCTTTGGGCCCATTGAGCCTCATTGAGCGTCCTCAAACTGTCCACACAAGGGTGGCTGTAAGCAAAGTCAAGTGCCACATTCAGCACCCGGCCAAAGGGGAAAATAGTGGGAGAATTATACTCTTTCCCATCAGCTGCTGTGTGTGGGAGTCTTTGAAAAAGAAGAAGAGGAGGAAGAAAAAAAGAGCTAAGCCAGCTTTGGGATCGATTAGCATTTGGATAAACCCGATGAGAGACCTCTCAAGTGGCCAACATTTAAGGCAGCCACACCGCCAGCCGAACGACGCAACACGGCCCCGATCAATAGCAGTATTGTTTGAGACGCCTTTGGTATTCTTGATGTGCTTTTATCTTTGTGTGCACTCTTTAAAACGGCAAGTATCTTAAACAGAGCTTAATTTCCCTCACTCCCAGTGCTTCCATTAAAGATGAATGATAGCACTTTTTTCCTTTGCAATTTTCTATCGTAGCAAAAGCAAGAATGTCAAAAGTAATTGCTAAACAAATCACTTGATGTCAAAGCCAACTTCTTCTCCCACCAGCTTCAAAAGCTCTCTTTTTCTGGTGGAAGAATTACATCAGCCTCAATTGATTATAAATAGTATTCTTAGCATGCTGTAACAGAAGATGTGTACAGCTGGGGAAAGATTAGCTTTCTCTTGGCCACGGCCTGATGTTTGTGTCTGTATATGAATTGTGCGTGATGACTAATTTGACTGTCGTTTAAACGAAAGTTTTGTATCTGACTAGTCGACTAGTCTAAAAGTAAGAAACCCCCAAAAGATGGTAAGAAAAAAAAACCCTCTGTGCGTGCGTGTAGCATATATAATAGCCTATATTTGAAATACTTCATCTATGAATCACACTGTCAAATCCCTCAATGAATTCCGCTTGCCGCACACTTGCCTCGCGTTATCATCATTTCATTTTAGGCGGTCGTTAAAAAAAAAAAAAGAGTATATACACTCACCGTCGGCCAAAACATAGCTTATTTATTCAAATCAGCTGGGGAAATGCAGAACAATGGAAAATCAATCAATAGCCTGACAGAATTCTTAATCTTCATATAACGTTAGCCAACATATTAAAACACAAGTCAAAAACAATAGGAAGGTTTATCAAGAAATAGCATTAAAACGGCTTTTAAAAACGTACTTCGTTGATATCAGAAGGGAGGCTAGCCTCCCTTGCGAGGGTTCTTTTCTCGACACTCCTCAGCGCTGAAAATGAACACTCGATGGTGATTGGCTAATTTTTTTACCAGCGGAGGCACGAGAGCTCAGCGCTCGCTTGGCCTCCCCCTCCCCTTCTCTATCACCTAGCGGTTGCAATTACATCAGCAGGTTCGGCACATTCGCGATAGAAAAGCGGCGCTTTCACGTTATATTCCAACTGAAATTGACACAAGAATAATCCAAGAGCAGACGAGGGTCTCCGATCAGCAAACGACATCCAGAGGGCTAGACAGAGAGAGATAATCCAGGTACACAGTAATAGTCCAGGCAGGGGCAAACACAGTCCAAACGACAAGACGAGAGAGAGATCCAAGGCGGGCTATACACTTCAGGGCAGGTAGAGATCACACAAGATGAGAAAACAGGCTAAGATCAAAACACGGGAAACAGACTATGAACAAGACTAAACTAAACTCTAACTCAGGAAACACGGAATGGCTTGGTAAAGCCCCAGATAACAAACGGCCATAGAATCAACGTAGAACCGACGTTTCTCGTGGCGTCGAAACGACGTTGATCTCCGACGTCGATCCAGCATCGTTTTGCTCATCGGGGTAACGTTGATCCAACGTCAGGCACGCCATTCTAAACTAACGGAAAATCGAAGCAATTGGTTCCCTTACCTAACGCTGCATCGACGTTGATTTTCAGTTGGTTGAAACGACGTCACCGAATCAACATAAAATCGATCTAATTGGTTTGCTTACCTAACGTTGAAACGATGTTGATTTCAGCTGGGTAAAATTACGTTACTATTAACATTTTTTAAAAATCTCACATACTTAATACTAGATAAATTAGCCTGTATATGTAATAATTTATTAAACACACATCACATTCAGTCATAATTTCTTTATTATTTATACAATACAGTTTATACACACAGTTACAAATACATGTTTAGATCACAAACCTATATAAGTCTAGCAAAGAAAATGCATTTACACTCAAATACACACAAAGAGGTATAAAGTATATTATAGGCTAATATAAATAGTGTCAAGTAACAAATTAAAAGCTATATTCACTTAAGAATAAAAATATCATGGTATTACCAAATGTGTTTGACTTTTATTTTCAGTGGGGCACAAATGCAGATGCAAGGCAGAACATTAAGAGACTGACAGCCTCAATCACTGTTCGCTATCATTGCTTTTCTAAAAAATATATATATAAAAAAAAATAATGGTGACTGAGACTGTCACTCTCTGCTTTTGTGTTCCACAAAATAAAGACATATGGGTGAGAAGATGATTTATAAAGAAGACAAGGTACATAGCAGATCAATCAGTTTTCATTTGTAATTTCTTTGTAATATCAGGGATGTGAACTAATCAGGTCAGGTTTGAAAAGGGTGATGTAACCCACAATTAAATATCAGTCATACACTGATGTCCTCAACTGTCATCCCAGAAAACCTGCAATAAAAACAGTAGTTCAAAATCCATCATACATTACCAATATAACAGGGCTGCCCAATCCTGTTCCTGGAGATCTACCTACCTGCAGAATTCAGATCTGACCCTGATCCAATAAAACCGTCTGTAATTGTCGTCTGCCCGTCTGCTTTCATTGATGTGGTGTGAAGTAGATTTGTTCACAAGTTCCTCCCTGAAAGTACATCAATGACACAATAAAACTGTATTTTCGTAGAGGATCATTTAATAAAGTCACTATATTACAGGCGAGTGCTTATGAGAAAGGCATGCAACAGCTTTTTAGGTTCATTTACAGTCATTTACATTTGTATCATAAATAAATACTGAGTCCCAAAAGTGCTCTTCAGTAAACATGGTAAAAAGATGTCCAAACTGATTCATATTTTAATAGTAGTAGAATATCAAAATTACAAAAATGCTATCATGAGCTGTTTGAGTGTAAACAAATAGAATAGAGAGGGACAGAACACAGCTAAACCCTCCATCTAAATCTTCAAGTCAAAGGGGTACTAGTTATATTTAGTTGTATTTAAAAGTTTGGTATCGAAAACAAGTTCCATTTTAGAACCGGTTCCAAGTTTCCAAAAACTGGGTATTCGATAAGACGCGTACATTTAAATTCTGCTTAACGATTCCTGCGTTTGCATTTTAATGTGATTTAAAACGATTTAAGTGCAGGAACGGAAAGAACTTGCGCCCCGTTTACGTGCAGCGCACACGAAGCGCAAATGTGAGCACAGAGAACAGAGTCTTGGTGCGGTATCCTGGTGCATTTCCACTGCAGAAAAAGTTGTTCTGGGCCGGAACTGATTCTTTCATATGTATCGACCAGTATGCAGACAACAATGTCCTTATATCATCATAAACACAGCCTTTTTTGTCTTAAGTGAACATAAACAGAACGTAAACAAAGAAAACGCATGTGTAACAGTAATTTTTAGATCTGCGTGCTTTCTGTGTTAAAGAGACAGCAGCCTAATAAACGCACTGCCTGTCATTAATGTTAAGCAAACAAAAAATCCTTCACTGATCTTGACCAAATATCTTTAATAACTTTTAATTAATTAATCTATATTTTACAGGGTTTCTGCAGGATGTTTAAGCTCAAATGTAAGACCTTTTTAAGACCTGCACAAATAAAATTAAACGCAGAATTTACATAAATAAACATAAAGATTTCGTAAATAAATAATTTAAATCTAATTAAATTATCAAATCATCAATTTAAGTTTTAAGTTTTTTTGTAGTTCTATGACCCATTCATAGGTGAAAAATGCCACCCCTGCACGTGATAGACAAAACAGCACTTTTATAGTCATAATAAGTATAAAAATATAAAAAGTTTAAGTTTTATAGTTTAAGATTTGGTGCTTTTTTTTTACGAACACAACCCCCTTAGCCAATTACAAAGCCTTCTTGCAGACGACCAAATAGTGACCGTTGATTCAACATCGAAATTTGATTGACGACCGATACTGACCTTTACAACCAAAAATCGACGTTGAATCAACGTCTGCTTGCTATCTGGGAAATTATCAACGTGGTCTGGTGAAAGACGGGACCTGAGGCGATTAACAATAAAATTACGGCACTTGAAAAAACGCGCTCGGCAGGAACTGAAGTCGCGGGCACGCAGAGATAACGAAAAGCAAGCCGACAGAGTTTAAGAAAGCGCCTGGACATCCCGCACCACCACCGAAGTGGGTCTTCGTTAGAGGAACAGACGGCGCGGACGGGATCGCAGGTTGTAGTGAATGACGTGATTGACATTTGGTTTCCTTCTAATTCAAAATAATCCCACACCTTGCTCGTTTTACGCATGGTCATTTTTGAACTTGCCGTAACTGACACGAAGAAAACGCATGTGAGGTCTGAGGTAAAAATGTAGTTTCCGCCCAGATAAACTTTTAAAAATAATGTATTGTTTTTCAAACGTTTTATTTTAACTTGTTATTTAAAATGTTTTAAATGCAATGTTAAAATTATGGTAATTTGAATGATAAAATCATGTTTTTCTTTTTCTTTTCTTTTTTCTGTCGTGTAATCGACTATTGTTTTCAATGTCGACTAGTAGGAGCTGTACCGTTTAGTCGGCTAGACCCGCACATCCCTAGTTGAATACAAATACTAGAAATAGTGGGTTTGGGGTGGAATTAGCTTGCTTCACTGCCTACTGTGTCTCATAAAATTACCTGTAACTGCTTATATCACATCCATATCCACATTGTCGCTGTCTAATTAAAAACACACATCTTCACTTTTGCCAATTTAGAATTTTTACCGCAGACAATACGCTGAAGGCCTGCTGTTTGAATTGTGCATCATAATGACCAATAAAATGGTGTTTAATCAAGTTAACTGTTTAACAATTATCTTCACTGGCCATGAGAAAACCACGCATCGCTCAGTCTTATGTTTTTAAGAGCATCTTCACAAAACTGTTAGTAGAACCTAATTCTGGCAATAGATGCATCTGACTAAAGTCTGACTGAGACTTTATATTCACTGAAGTATCTCTTTCTCACACACTACTCTTCAAATGTTTTTTTTTTTTTTTGAAAGAATTCCTATATGCTCACCAAGGCTACATTTATTTGATAAAAAAAAAGTAAAAACTGTAGCATTGTGAAATGGTATTGTAATTAAAATAACCTTTCTATTTTATATAATAATAGAATTTTAAGCAGCCATTACTTCAGTATTCAGTGTCATATTATACTTTGGAAATGCTGATTTGGTGCTCAAGAAAAATTTCTTATCAGTGTTGAAAACAGTTGTGTGAATAGAAGGTTCAAAAGAACAGCATTTGTATGAGATAGAAGCCTTTTGTAACATTATAAATGTCTCTTTTGATCAAGTTATTGTGTCCTTGCCGAAATGAAGTCTTTTAATTTATCTTTAAAAATACTTATATGAAAGATAGCGTATATTAAAATGCCTTAGTAAGAGTATATTGGTATATTGGAAATTTTTTTGTCTTTTTTTTATTCATTCTATTTATTCTTTCAACTCATTTATTAAATTATAAAAAGTTGGTTGATATTATATTTTGAAATGAAATTACTTGAATTGATCTCATCCTCCTCTGTTCTTCACATAATTTTAAAGGGGTCATGAACTGCCTTTTTTATTTTATTATTATTATTTACAGTATTATTTTGTACTGTTCTCTGAGGTCCACTTTTAACATTATTTTTACATAAAAAAACATCATAATTTAGTAGTAATAGCTGTTACGGGGCTGACAAGACTTGAGACGTGCGGATCCATGTGCAAGCTATTTATTAGCAGAAGACAGAGACGTGGTCATAGAACAGGCATGGGTCAGATAATGGCAGACAGGTATATGGCGGGCAAGACACACGAAGAAACCTAAGGCTACACTGTAAAAAATGATATGATGAAAAAGCCATGACAGCTTATGTTTTTAAGTTACTTTAACTCATAAAAATAATTTAAGCAATTTCAACTTTTTTTTTATAAGTTATACTAGATTCAACTTTATTTTTTAAGTCAGTTTAATGTTACTGAAATTCAAAGAGCCCAATTTAGTTCAGTGAACTTAACATTTTATGTTGTAGCTTTTTGGCACTAACCGGTCAAATCTCTGAACATGGATTCATGCGCAGGAGTCAAATTTGTACATGAATTTAATATCAGAGTCCTTTCCAAGAAAATTGAAGGCAGCCACAAAACTTACGTTTTTAAGTTGAAGGGTGAAATTTTTTTACAGTGTAGCGGAGGTCAACGATCGGCAAACAGAATCAAAGGGGCAAGACTCGAGGGATAAGTCCAGGTACAAGGCAAGGTCCAGGCAGGGGCAACCAGTATCAAAAATAGTGCAAGACGAGAGGAGGAATCCGAGAGACACAGGCGAAGATCAAGATACGAGAACACAGACAAGGCAAGACTAAGGTGAGGCTATGACAAACTAAACAGGCTCCGTAGTGTAGCTATCGCTAGGGGAGAGATATACGCTAAACAATACTCGGCAGTGGGAAGGGATCAGAGTGAGTGTTAAATAGGGGATGTGTGATTGATTACAGCTGTGTGCAATCAGTGCTGTGTGCAATCAACTGTGTGTGTCATTAGTGCAATGGATGATGGGATATGTAGTCCGGGGTGATATGCAACGGTGTGTAGTGTGAGAGTCAATGAAATGGAAAGGGTGACCTCTGATGGCTAGCAGACGGAAGTTCATGGACCGGATACGTGACAATAGGCTGTTTTGTGTCCTGTTTTGACCCCCCTCATCAGAACGCTCTGTTTGAATAGGCGTGGCAGATTGTAGACTTGGAAACGCCCACTGGTATGATTGGCTAACAGTTGTGTATGTTTGACAGCCTACATCCTTCATAGATGGATGCTGCTGTGATTTAGGTTAAAAACGAATAAATACTCAGTACATATCAAACTATCTGTAATAACAGACAAATCAATAGTGACCACATAATAAAAAACAGCTACTCAACACTTGTGTGGTGCGACGTTACTGTCGGATCCAATATATTCGGCACAGCATTGTCTTTTAGTTTCAATCTTTCTGAAAATCCTGGGTCAAATTATGCCTTGTTTGTAAACGAATCCGCAGTAAAATGAAGTGAACAAAGGACCAAGTTCTTACTGACACGGTCTGGAACTTCATTAAAAATAAAGTTTACAAAGTAAAGTTGTCATACAAAGACTGCTTTTCCACAACTTGGCACTGAACAGCGTCTTGTTGTCTTCAGAGCCAACTTTATCATTTGGTTTCTGTGTAGACCTGCGTTTGCCTCTCTAGTTATTTACTCAACATGCACGGATCAGTGGGCGGGGCTAAACAGGCAGTGATGTAGAAGCAGGCGTTGATGATCGTCTTCAGAGGCAGGGTTTAGCCACACTATTACATCATACGTCGTTTTGGCAGATTGGCTTCAATATAAGCTGTTTGTAGACTAATGGGAAAGTTTTGAGTTCTGAAACTTACAAGATGTTTTTTATAGTACAGTGACCACTTACATGTCAAAAGATCAAGGGAATTTTGATTTCTCAGTTCATGACCCCTTTAATAAAACAGCAAAATGGCCAGAAAAAACCCCAGTCTGACTAACACAAAAGGCTGAAATGAAGACACAGGGACCTGGCACATTGATTTGTGTTGTGTAGGGATATGGCCTGGTCTGGCTAAGAGTGAAAATTCCCCTGTAGGCCTGCAGATGTGTCTCTTCCTCCTTGTCTGGTTAGTCTTGTTTTAGCTAGTCATTGGAATGACATCTTCATTCTGATGTGTTTATGTACGCCTTGGATGTTTTAGTCTGGGTGTTGTGTTTGGACGAGGCCTGTGTCGGGGTGTTTGCGCTGTCGCACTACACGCCAGATTAAATACAGCAGTTTTCTCATCAACTGCTCCCTGCACGCTATTGAATGTATGTGTGTTTATTTTTGTATTCCATAAACAAGTCAATGACAAACATCTCTATTTAGAATTACATGATTACAAACCCTTCGTTATGGATGTCCAATTTAAAGTTACTACTAAAACTGTGGTGCAATTTGTGCTGTCATTACAGCTTTGAAAATAGCCATATATTGGGTTTCATAAAGACAAGCTTAACATTTTCACTCTTGATATGTTACACTGATTTCATGTTCTGCTCTTTTTTTAAAGAAAGATTTCAAATTGTTCAGAAGTATTATATAAAATGTTCTTTGAATCAAGGTGCTAAACTTAAAATAACTATTCCAATTAAATACACAAATCTTATATCAACGCATCAGTAATAATTAAAAATATTATGGTATTTATTATTATTGTTTGTAGTAGTAGTAGTAGTATTTTTTATTATTTAATGTTATTAATAATAATGAAACTATTAATGTTAAAAAATAATAAATTAAACATAAATGATTGTTCTTGTTATTTAATCTTAATTTGTTTCATTTGTTAGTAATAATAATAATGTATATTTGATTTAATATTTATTATAAAGTTAAATAGAAATAAATTTTAGTAATAACAATTTTATTATTATTAAATGTTAATAATAATAATAATAATAATAAATTGCATAATATATATTATTATTACCATTATTATTACTTAATGTTAATGTTAATAATAATAATAATAATAATGAATTAAATTAATTTGTCTTTGTCTTCTTCTGAAGTCTGTAAAATTCAAACCTCTGTTCCAAATAAATTTCTAAACACACTGTGGTTTATCACTTATCGTGTCAGTCAGGCAGTCTCATCTTGTCTTAGCAATATGGACCAGACTCAAAGGCAAGTCAAAAGTCTGGCTGTGTGAGACTATGCTTGCCTTAGCAAAAACTGTTAATTCATAGATCATTAATCGAATATGTGTAAGAGGCACATACTTGGCTACAAAGAATTGGATCCTTCTTAAATGTTTTTCCTTCTCTAAAGCAGGTTCCTTTAAAGCATAGGCTGTGGAAAGTGTGTGTGTGTCTTGTGACAGAGGAAGTTGGTTCTCTAGAGAGGCTCTTGTCACTGGCTCCTGTTTGTCTGTGAGCATGCTCACACACACATACAAATACACAAGCCCAGCTGGATTTTGGAAGAGACACAATCTGCCCAATTCTGCTTAATCCAGTGCGTGGGAAATGAACCAAACCTCTCTCACCAGCACACGTTTCTCTTGTTCAGCCCTTCTTAAAGTGATATTTCTACATGTGTGTGTGTGTGTGTATGTGGAACGGACTAGCAAGCATGTGTTTGCGCTCAAGTTTGATCTTTATGTTGGTCACGTCCTTGAGCTCCACCCTAAAGTGCGAGACCTCTACCTAATGTCCATCATGCGGAAGGTCAGCTGACTGTTAGCACAGCATCCTACTCTGACCCACTGACACACAGGCCTGCTGTAGCACAGTGTGGGCCTTTGTCCAGTGACTTCAACATCTGCTCTCACACCCAGCCGGTCAAAACAGACAGTAAAAATGCTGTGTAATACAATAAAATCTTATTGTGAAATCTTGATAAAACTGAAAAAATTATTTTGTAAGATTATTGGAGTGTTTTACAAGAAAATACCATTTCAGTCTTTGTACTTAAAAATTCCACATTAAATTCAGTTTGTTACTTGTTGTTGTTTTCATTCAGAAATTGCTTGTAAATGTAAGAAAAAATAATTATAAAGGAAACCCTACACCAGTTTTTATTTCAGCCAAAACAATCAAAATAACATAACTGTCTCCATCAGCAAAACTATATACTTGGTATATTAGATCTCCTGAATTTCACCCCCAATAAGATCACTTATGAATGATTTCACTTGTAGGCGGAGCCTTGTGTCATGTGTCACTATTTTCATACTGTATGTAGAAATATCAAGGTCATAATTATTTTTATGATTTTTCTTGTGAAATTTGATGGATTTGTCATATATAATGTATTAGTTTTTCTATTTTATTTTTATTTGTGCTTTGTCTATTATTATTTTTATTTAGTTTGTTTTGACTATCATTCTAAGTTGGTTAATTTGAGATTTTCTTGTTTCATTTTGTCTTATGTATGCATATATGTATTTATTTATATAATTTGATGTATTGTTAATCAATTTGTGGCCATTTGCATCTTATTTCAGTTCATTTTGGTGTCATAAAAATGTATTTTTAAATTGTATTTAGTTTTCTATTTTGTTGTGTTGTTACTGTTAACTACAAAAACTAAACATTGTTTTCAGTAATTGAAATAAGAATAAAATAAAATCCAAATTGTACATGAAAAACTAATGACTAACTGAAATAAAAAAAAGTTTGTTTGCATGCTAAAATGACTAAAGCTACAATAAAAATGAATTAAAGCTGTATTGAAATATTGTAAATAATATATATAAAAAAACAAACTAAAAAGACAAAGGCTCATTTGCACAAAAAAAACTTTAAGTAAAATTAAAACTGAATATAAAAATAAAAGCTAATTCAAAATATTAATAAATACTATACTAGTGTATAAATAATACTTAAGTAGTACTGGATTTAACAATGATAACACTGATATGTGATTTATTCCACAACTTCCACAAATAATCTCAGCTGGATCATCCATGTTTGATGTTTATTATACATGAGGAGTGGAGTTTTGGTCCAGTGAGCTCTTGGTTTGAGCTGGAAATGCAGAAATAGAAACCAAACAACCAACACAATATAGAGTGGCTTTGTTGTATCTGGTTAGGATGCAGTGTAAATAGTTGTGCCATATCAGGTCAGAGGTCATTTGATGAACTGAGTGTTTCAGACGCTCCTTCCAGGTGTGTATTGTCTCCCATTAAGATATCAGTGTTTGTTTACACTGCCTCACCACCTCAGTTTAGCAACAGGTCATCTGAGTGCCATTGTGTCATCTCTCTCCTGCCCAGTTTAAACAGCTCAAATCAGATTACTTAAACCGGTGGTATGGGACGGGGCCAAGCACTGAGCTCACCGGCTCGATCAGTATTAGTATCAGTAAAAAGGACTTATTATGCCCTCATACCGACCAATAAGAAGAGAGCAGAGAGACAGAGGCGTGGGTTGGGGGCAGATAAGAAGATAGAGGAAGAAGTATGGGTTCTGCAAAATGTCTGTGTTCAGCAGAAACAGATCTTCAGATTTAGTTGATATGAATTTCCACGCTCAATAAGATAAATTGCAATGGGAAGGCATTTATCTGAAAGCGCCTGACATCGTGCTGCAGAAATCACTGCGGTAACCACATATACGCTCAAAGAGTTGGGCTAAGAGTGTGCGCTTGTGACTAGTAAGCCAGTTTAGAGTAGATTTTCATGTTATTGATGATAATTAATACTAAATACTAATTTAATAGACACTAAAGCAATCTGACCATAAATCAATCTATCAATCAGTCAGTCTGCATCAATGTCAGAAATGTCCTTTTTTTATGAACCCCCAATGTTTATACTCTGGAACTGATTTTCAGGGGCATTTTGCCTTTATGAGGGAGTTGTATATAATTTGATTGACAATATATTATTTATTTATTTAGTTAGGTAGTGTTCATTTAACCCTCTTTTGCTGCTCGTGTGGCCATCAAAAATGATAAATGTACTAAATTATATTTATGAAAATAGTTATGGTCCATTTACATATTATCTGTTAACCACTTTTTGAGCACCCGAAAATTAAATTTCCAACAATTTCCATGCTTTGGAGTAGTGTTAATTTCGTTAACGAAGACTATGACTAAAAATTTTCGTTGACAAGCTTACTTCCCATGACGAAGACGAGACGACAATAAGGTCAATAAACGATAACTAAGACTACTGTATATCAACATGCAATTTCGTTGACGAAATAAGACGAGACTAAAATGTATTCAAAAAGATAAAAACTTGACCAAAAACCTCTTTTTATTTTCGTCAAAAAAGGAGACAAAATGTTATTGCAGACTGCTCTACACGCCTCTACTACGCGTGCTTTCATGAGTGCGGTTGCCAGATATCAAGAATTCTAATCCCCGAATCAGAGCTTCGCTGTTAAATTCATACA
This sequence comes from Sinocyclocheilus anshuiensis, assembly GCF_001515605.1. Classification (NCBI taxonomy): domain Eukaryota; kingdom Metazoa; phylum Chordata; class Actinopteri; order Cypriniformes; family Cyprinidae; genus Sinocyclocheilus; species Sinocyclocheilus anshuiensis. The sequence continues at coordinate 520,120 of NW_015548251.1, forward strand.
TTTTCTGCCTGGGGTGTTTTGCTTATTTTAAGCAATCTGGAAATCTGCAAATTTAAGAAATCTTTAAGATCTCACTGTATTGTTTGCGATTGTGGTCGCTGAATAAATACACTTACTCAATCGCTGTTGTTTGAATAGAGAAATAGACTATTGCAATTATGGAATTAGTGGAATTACTAGGAATTTCGCTGCTATAATATTTTTCGTTTGTTTTAGCTGTTTTCATAATGTAGACAGAGTAATCATTACGATTATAATTTTTAGAATTTTTTTTTTTATCAGTTTAACCATTATACAGAATGACGAAATGTGACTAATATTTCATTGACTAAAAAACCTGACTAAAATGCTCATACATTTCATTGAATAAACAAAAACACGACAAGTTTGTCTAAATATGATATGATATGAACTAAAATGTACATTTGAGTAAGACTAAGACTAAATTAAAAATGGCTGCCAAAATGAATACTGCTGTACAGTTAAGTAATAATAATCTTATTGCTAAAATGTCAAGTTTTCATTGACTAAAACTAGAATAAAATACTTCAGGTTTTCTTTGACTAAAACTAGACTAAAATGTTGAGACTTTTAGTCGACTAAAACTTGACTAAAACTAAATAGGATAAGGTTGACTAAATATGATAAAAACGAACAAGGAAATTTTAGCCCCGGGACTAAGACTAAGACTAAAATGAAAATAGCTGACAAAATTAACACTACTTTGGAGCACAGACTTAAGTGTGGTCTCTTTTTAAAGACGACACTTGGCAGATTATTGCTGACAAGAAAAAAAGGACGAAAAATGCCCAAAAATTGTATAGTAGAAATATTTTCCAAAATATGTTTACTCTGAAACGGTGTGAAATAAAAGCCATAAGTCTAAACAAGTTGTATTCCATATTTGAGGTTGATATATCAAAAAATGAGCTTTCAGTAAGATTTTGTTTGGGCGCAATACCAAACATTTCCTTTAGATGAAATTTGCTTCCCATTTATTTCCAATGCGGTCCAAATTTTGACCGCGAACAATACAAGTGTGACTGTTTTTTTTCAGGACCATTTAACCTTTTTTTTTTTTTGGTGTTTTCACATAGCAAATGCCAAAACCTTGAGTTAAATAAAACTGCGAGTTCTGTACTGTATTTTAATAGTCACTCTCTCATTGCAGGATTTCTAAAAACATCCCCACCACTAAAGATGTGGAGCCTCTGTTGGAGATTGATGGTGGTATTCGTAGTTTTGAGGTGTTCCTTTCATCACACACCCCTGTTCTCACCGCTCGTGATGTGGAGATGTTCCTACCTTGTACTGTCAACCTGGATCCCAAACTAAGGGAGATCATTGCAGGTACAAACCCCACAAACATGTTTGTCTAGCTATAAATAAGAAGGACATTGTTTTTATATAAAGCTAGAATTCATGCAAACTTACCCAACTACATAAACACTAACTAGAACTTTTTCCAGTAACAAGCAAGGTGGCAATCAACACTAATTGACAAAATTATATATTTACTGGAATTTATAACTTGATGTTTTTTATAGTGTGTATATATTAATTAATTTCATATACAGAAGACTCATTTTTATATTTTGAGGATGTCTCCTGGCTTTTCTTAACTGTTTGTATCCCTAAATATTGATAAGTAAATGCACACACAATGCTATATTGCTGTGGATTTCTCTAAATCATTGCAAATATGAGAGATGATATTATCTCATCACATGATAATGTTCAGCTGCGCCGTGCTTTGAGACAGCAGACGTTGCTTGGTGCAATGTGAAAATGGACTGTGCAATAAAGATTTCTTTGTGAACGCATGGAGATGAGTAAGGTCTCCATTGTGTTCACCTCAGGAAATGAAACATCACTGAAGCTCGATGAGCTGCTCGTTTTCTGGGTCACCCAGCCAGTCTTATTTGGTCCGCCTGGGTGACTCATTAATATTATTTCCAACCAAACAAATTCTGACGTATGTTTCAGCCCCTGAGACTTTGACGCTAAAGCAAACGTGGATTTCATTGGGAGCCACGTTTATTTCTTCCAGGTGCGTTTGCGATTTCTGTTGGGAAACATCAGTGTTTTTCTAAGGGAATCAAACCACAAAGGCCTTTCTTTTCTCACATGTAACTTACTATAAATGCTTCATTTGGCTGAAGTCGACTGTGAGTGGGAGGATTTGAATGTCTTTAAAGTGCTGGCCAAGATTTGGATCTAACTTTCTCCTACTCTCTCTCTCTCTCTCTCTCTCTCTCTCTCTGTCTTTTTCCCTCCTCCCTTCAGATGTACGAGATGCACGAGAGCAGATGCACCTTGGGGGAGTCAGCTATCCCACACTGCCCCTACAAGATGCTTCGGTACGGCCGCACTCTACATTTGGGCAGTACTCTTTGGCCTGTTCTCCCACAGGCTCTTTCCCCCCTGCTGGAGTGCTGCCGGCCGCTCAACCCCACAGCAGCTACTTTAGTGGGCTTACTGGACCCCAACACCCCTTCTACAACCGGGTGAGACATCAGTCAGAGACATTGCTTACTGTGTTCAAGCAAAATGCACCTGTGTCTATGGAGTTACTGAAACATACCTATGATAAGTATATAGTAAAATAGGTGCAGGAGCAAAAATCCTATGTTTAAAAAAACATAATTCCCAAATAAATCATGATACTGAGTAATTTTATATTATTGTTATTGTTGTTGTTGTGGTATTATTATTATTATTATTATTAATAACAGTAATATTTCATAAAATATTGTTTTAACATTAATAATAATAATTAATAATAATCTTACTACTGTTTTTAATAATATTTGTTTTAATTATATTTTATATTTTATCATATTCAGCTTAATAATAATAATGATGATAATGATAGTAATATAATAATAATAACAATAACAACAACAACAACAATAATAATAATAATAATAATATTTAATAAAATGTTAATAATATTATTAATGTAGTATTAATAAATTATTATTATTAGTAGTAGTAGTAAGTAGCAGAAATAAAATTAATAATAATAATTTTACTACTGCTATTAATAATATTTGTTTTAATCATTATATTTTATATTTTATCATATTCAGCTTAATAATAATAATAATAATAATAATCATCATCATCATTTAATGATCAGTATTTACTACTAATAACTAAAGGATGATTATGATTATTATGATTATACGTAATATTTTGTAAAATATAATAATTATAAATAATATAATAAATAATAAAATTATTATTATTATTATTAGTAGTAGTAGTATTAAGATTAATAATAACAATAATAATAATAATAATAATAATAATTGTACCACTGCCACTAATAATAATGATAATAATAGTTTGTGAAATATTCAATATATGTAGCCCAGCCCTAATAAATCATCAGTCTGTTTATAGGCTGTTATGTATGTTTGACCTTTCATTGAATGCCTGATGTGGCGCTGACCCTCACCTGACCCTCATTCATCAGATTCCTGAGTATTTGTCTGTTCTCTCCACCTCTATAGCCTTACTTCCCTCATCATGTGTATCACCTGCCCTGACATTACCCTGGCAACCCCCATCACGCCCCCTCACGCCCTGCTACTAAACTCCATAAGGACCCCAGTCTGGGACTAGTAAGTACATAACTAAACGCATCAATGTCACTGCAGCCAGACGCACATTTTAGTGCCTAGTCTATATGGCCACAATAATGTCTTTATGCGTCATGATATTAAATGTGGCTTGTATGCTATAACTTTGCACGCTAAAATCGCAGTGCAGTTTTGTGGTTCTGTAGCATCTTCTCTGAAAAATGTATATAAATGTTTTTAGTTTTCAACAACCTTTTTTCTTTCCTCCTCACATAGTTTTAGTCTTAAAGGTACGGTAGCCCTTTGATTCTGTGTATGTACATGTGAACCTTTATGACTGGCTAACATTTTTGCATGGCAAATGAGTAATAATCTCTGCCACTTTACATTCTAGCTCATATTTTAATATCTTATGGTTATGACATTATAACCATGTGATTTCTGGCTGGTTAGAATCTGTCTACATTTCTAAAAGAGCCTGAAAACTCTTGTTTTCAATAACATTTCCCATTAAAGACCTGATGGAGTTTCTAGAATTCAGAAGTTACAGGAAAACCCCCATAATTCCTGCCAGACCTCTCCCCTGTCCATACTAAATGTGTGTGTTCTATAACTGTCTTTTATCCTCTGGTTCCTCCTCTTTCATCCATACTGTCTCCCTCCATCAGGATGTAATCAGAGAGGACTCCAGCGAGGGTCTTCCCTCTCCTACATCCCCCTCTATGGCAACTTTAGCAGTGCGTATGTCTGTGTTTATATCTGTGCATAAAAGATGCAGTAGAGCCTTTTATTGCCTGCAGACACACACATATACACTTATGATGCTAGTGGCATGTTACACTTATATTGCTGTCCAGTCTCTGCCTGCGCTGCTTAGACCCTAAAGCTTCATCTTGACTTTTTAATGCGTATTTGACTTTGAAACAGAATTAAGTATATTGAATGTATCAGCAAAATCAGTTAGTAAACAAATCAGGTGGTGCACCTCATTGAAGCAGTAGGATTGGTGATGCTCATTACAAAATGATGATTTGAATGTTATCGCTGGTAACTAGGGTTGCAAAAAGGTGTAAAATTTCCAGTAAATTTAGGAAATATTCCAGAAATTTTGGAAACTTTCCAGGATTTTTTGGAATATTCCAGGGATTTTTGAAAAGTTTCCGGAAATTCATTGGAAATTTTTCAGCCCTTTGCAACCCTACTGGTAAGTTAACTAATGTTATTTTGTCAGTTGAAAAAAACAACAACAACAACCCAGAGGTAGTACAACGTTTGATATGCTACAAGTGAATTCAAACATTCCACTACAAAACTGTAAAATGAATCTAAAAATGTAACTGAAAATCTTTTTAGTAGGCATTTTGACCTTACTATATGTATAAGGTTTTAAAGGGGTCATATGATGCTTTTTTAAAGATCATTATTTTGTGTATTTGGTGTAACAGAATATGTTGACATGCTTTAATGTTCAAAAAACACATTATTTTTCAAATACTGTACATTATTGTAGGTCCTCTATGCCCCGCCTCTCTCAAACGCTTCGTTTTCTACAAAGTCCCTCCTTCCGACAAGCGCAGTCTGCTCTGATTGGCCAGCTGACCAGTGCATTGTGATTGGCCGAACACCGCAAGCACTCGTCGGAAATGTAACGCCCCTTACCATAATCGTAAGCTTCATCTTTCAAAATAAATGTAAAGACAGTAAATAATGTCATTAGTTTTACCATCAGTTCAAGCCCGAAAGGGGAACAGACACAGTAATGATGCAGTACACAAGCCG
>NW_015548251.1:525804-548575 GCF_001515605.1 Sinocyclocheilus anshuiensis
CATTATAGTTTTTATTAAATATTTTGATATTATTATATACATTTTATTAATGTTTATATAGTTTTTATCAATTTTTATTTATCAGTTTCAGTTACATTTAAGATTTCAAGATTTTTTTTTATTTGTCACATGAATTATGAATTATGAATTATCATTATGAATGAACTTTCCCTTAAATTATTTTCTGCTTATTTACATAAAAATAGCAGCAAACCAAGAGCAATACATGTGGTATGACTTTTATATTCAAAAGTAGGGTTGCAAAAAGGTGTAAAATTTCCAGTAAATTTAGGAAATATTCCAGAAATTTTGGAAACTTTCCAGGATTGTTTTTGGAATATTCCAGGGATTTTTGAAAAGTTTCCGGAAATTCATTGGAAATTTTTCAGCCCTTTGCAACCCTACTGGTAAGTTAACTAATGTTATTTTGTCAGTTGAAAAAAACAACAACAACAACCCAGAGGTAGTACAACGTTTGATATGCTACAAGTGAATTCAAACATTCCACTACAAAACTGTAAAATGAATCTAAAAATGTAACTGAAAATCTTTTTAGTAGGCATTTTGACCTTACTATATGTATAAGGTTTTAAAGGGGTCATATGATGCTTTTTTAAAGATCATTATTTTGTTAATACTTTTATTGTGCAAACATTAAACTGATCAAAAGGGACGGTAAAGGCTTACATTATTACATAAATAAATAAATAAGTCCTGTTCTTTTGAAATTTCTATTCATCAAACAATCCTGACAAAATATTTTCCACAAATATATTAAGCAGCACAATATGGATATTCAATATGTGACCATGGACCACAAAACCAGTCTTAAGGGTACATTTTTCAAAATTGAGATTTATACATCATCTGAAAGCTGAATAAATAAGCTTTCCATTGATGTATGGTTTGTTATGATAGGACAATATTTGGCCGAGATACAACTATCTGAAAATCTGGAATCTGAGGGTGCAAAAAAATCAAAATATTGAGAAAATCGCCTTTATAGTTGTCCAAATGAAGTTCTTAGCAATGCATAATACTAATCAAAAATTAAGTTTTAATATATTTACAGTAGGACATTTACAAAATATCTCCATGGAATATGATCTTTACTTAATATCCTAATGATTTTTGGCATAAAAGAAAAATCAATAATTTTGACCCATACAATGTATTTTTGGCTATTGCTACAAATATACCCCAGCAACTTAAGACTGATTTTGTGGTCCAAGGTCACATATGGATCCTTCAATATGGGTATTAATAATTAATGTTTCTTAAGCACCAAATCAGCATATTAGAAAGATTCTGAAGGATCGTGTGACACTGAAGACTGGAGTAATCCAGCTTTGCCATCACAGGAATAAAATATATTTTAATTGAAAGCAGTTATTTTAAAATTGTAATAATGTTTCACAATATTACAGTTTTTACTGTATTTTTGATTAAATAAATACAACCATGGAGAGCAGATTCAAAAACATAAAAAAATCATACCAACCCCAAACATTTAAACAGTAGTATAATTTGAATGATTTCAAACAAAATTTCTGAATCAAATTAACATTTATTTTACACAATATTCACTCGATTCAATACAAACTTTTTTAAAATGGAAAATGTGCAATATCCATTGATTGGGGGCTGTTGGAAAGACGTTTCTGTTGCCAGATCGGCCACAGCTGTCTGCTGATGCCAATAATCTCAAAATGGCCAAATATAAGATATCATAAATCATAATTATCTCAGATTAGACCATTACTGATGCTCACTTACTTATCATTCATCCCAATTTATGATCCCTAAAACCACTATTTACACATCTCTCAGCACCTCCAGCATATTCTCCATTCCTGCACATCTGTCATTCTTCCCCATTGTCATAGCCTGAGTCAAGCCCTGCCGCTGCTTTCTCTCCTAATATTCTGCCCTCCTTCCTTCAGCTCTGTTGTTTTGCTCTTTCATGCCTCAGTCATTTGATCCGCTCTCTGGTCTGTCCCCCCATCGCTGCTTTGTTCTGCGTGGTGTGAAAGGCTGCTGCTATCTGAGGCTGGCTGGATTAGCATCAGCAGTGCTGGGACGGCACGCTGCATGAGGCCGCTCTTATCAGCATAGCGAGCCGCTTCCTTCAGCGAACACGTCTTGTTTCCTCCTCCCCGGCCCCTCACGCTAATTACACTCTTATCGCCCCGGCTCGAACACTCACCCATCAGGGTGGGGCCGTTTTGGAATTAAACAACTTCTTCTCGGCATGGAGTCGTGAAAAGTCCTCTCAGTTTCTCCTATTCTTGTTCTGTGTGTCTTTTCTGTTCGAAACTCTTTGGCAGTCCGTCCTTTCTGCAAAATGTTGTTCTTTTCATTTTTTTCAAGTTCTCTGTTTGCTTGGCTTGGTCAAATCAGTACTGTGAAATCCGTGCAGGTTGGATGCTGTGAGACAAGCATCTGTCATAAATAATGTTATTGTGTGTACACATTTGATTGATTGCTGATTGAAGCATGTGACCTAATCCCTCCGTTCCTCTCGTCCTCTCTCCTGTTCTCAGTCCCAGATTAAATCTCAGCCCTTCAGAACGAAGCAGGTACAAACATTTAAACCCTTCAGTTTTCTTATATTAACCGTGTTATTTTCAGGGCTTCTGCTCATTTTGGCTTGTTTCACTTAAAACCAGAACAAAATGAACAGCCAGTTCTGTCATTGTGAAATTTCTGTTCAAATACACTGTGGCCAAAAGTATGTGAACAAGCGAACATCACATGCTGTCCAACTCCAGATAGGACAATAACAACTTCCATGCAACCTGTGCACTATATTTTAAGTCCTCTGAAGCCATATGATGATTTATGTGAAGGACAGATTGAAATTTAAACTGTTTTTGACTTAAAATGTCTCAAATGTTTTTCTCCGTTATATAGGTTCAGACCGGCGTTTCAAGTTTAATTTTAACGTCAGCTTGTTTGAATCTGAGTGCAAATGACATTTTATAGAATATTAGTAGTGACTATAGAGAATTTTTATTCAAAGGTTTCTTCTGGTTGGCTGATTACTTTAAATTTTTCTGCAGTTTCATCCAATTAGCTCTCAAGGCACTGATTTTCTTTTTTCTTGTGTGTTTTTTTTATTAAACATGCCTGCTGCTGATGAATAAGACTTAAGCACAAATATTTTAGGTGAAAACAACTGGTGTCAAGCTTGGCTGAGAATCCACACCACTCATTTTTGAACAAAGAATCATGGACATATTTTATATTTTTTGGCTGCTCATCACAGTAGTTGTTTCCCAATCAGACTGACCTACATATAGATACAAGGCCCAGTCACCATCATATGAAGAACAGAGTTTTATAATGCTAATGCTGAGTAATTTATGGAGTTAACTCTGGCCCCAAATTATTAAATTAGAGAGCAATTTCATGAGAAGTAAACTAAAATAATTGTAACTAAATTTGTTATATTGTCACTACATGGTTGCTGCATTAGTTAAGTGGGCTGATTATAATTTTACTTTAAAAAATAAATGACATCTATGGATCTATGTAGAACCAAAATCAAGGGTGGTTTTGCAACAATGCCATAGAAGAACCATTTCGGGTACCACAAAGAACTTTTAAGTGAACAGTTCTTAAAAGAAAAAAAAAATTAGTTGGGTGAAGAATATTCAACATTGAACATTTTCAATTGATCAATCAAATAAAGAATCTTTTTGCACCATAAATAACCTGTTGTGGAATGGAAAGGTTCCATGGATGTAAAAGGTTCTTCATGGAACCATAGATGCCAATAAAGAACCTTTAATTTTAAGATCGTGGAACCTTTTTATTGCACAAAAGATTTTTTATAGTGAAAAAAAGGTTCTTTAGATCATTAAAATGTTCTTCACATTAGAAAAAAACAATGGTTCCTTTAAGAACTGTTCAGTTAACAGTCCTTGGGGGAACCAGAATGGTTCTTCTATGGAATCACAGCAAACCCCCGCTTTTGGATCCTTTATTTTTAAGAGTGTACGTCATACTTGAAGGTCTAATGAGATCAGTGCACAGGCCAAAGATCAACCATAGCAGCACAACAAACTGGGTCACCACTGACATCCAGACCACACTGTGTCTACACTACACATTAGCATTTTACATTAACAATGCATTTAATCTTGTAATAATAGCTCCCATACATGACTTCAACAGACAGAAATTTCCATCATGTATTGATCCTTCACCCATAACTGCTCAGAGTTCCTTATTCTGTACTGACATTGGATTACTGCTGTGCTTTTTCTTGAGTTACTGCTTTTGCATTGCATGGCTTTGACCGTGCCTCATGCCTTGCTATTCCAGAATGCATTATGAACGGATGGAATGAGTAACTAGTTATTGTATGTGTGTGTAGGGCTCTGATTCTGTGGTTTCTAGTGGATCTTAGGTCCTCCTCAGTTCTCTGAGCATCGATGGCATATGTGAGAAGCTGAAATTGATCCAGGGTCTGGACTCCAGCATGCTGGAGCAGTATATCAGCACAATCAAAAAGGTTTGTTTTGGAGAAGTGTCCTGAAAAGGTCCATTGAAAAGAATGCAGTCCATTTAAAGGTTTGGCATGTGATTTTACTGTGCACTTAATAGGCACTTTCACAGTACACTTTATTGTCCTATTGCTTCTTTAAAGCATTTGAGGTGCAAATCTAATGTTTTTTTTCTATGACAGCTGTTATATATGTTTGAAAAAGTATTATCTAACAGGATTAACATAGTATGAAGTAGCTAATTTTAAACATATCTGATCTCTGTATCTCCTCCCCTCTAAATTAGGAATTAAGTCATAATTTTCTATATAATTTTCTACATTTTAACAATCTGTTGAAATGATATTCAGTGATAAATTATATTGAATACTTTGACGAATATAAAGTTTATAAGAGCAACATTTATTTGAAAACAATCTTGTTTTTTGTGTGTTTTTGTTTGTAATAAAGTCTTTGCTGTAATGTTTAATCAATTTAATCCATCCTTTTTAAAAGTATTAATTTATTTAAAAAAATCTTATTGATACCAAACTAAGTACAAATCAACATTTGGCACAAACTAGCAAGCCCTACTAACAGAAAGTCATTTCTAATTTCCTTATTTCTTTTAATTTGATTTATTTAATTTTTTTAATGTTTTTCTATGTTTATGTTTTTCAGTTGTTTATTGCTAGAAAATAAAACCAGACAATGGGTTTTGAACTGTGTTTGAACATGTCCTTATTTTGGCAACAGGGCTGCTAACTTTATATTAAATGAATAGAAAATAAAGCAGCTCTTGTAATATTTTATCTTCTGAAAGTTAGTCTCTTAGTCTTATGCCTTATTTTTTTCATGGAAATACACCAATTTCTAATTAAAAAGTGAAAAACAGGACTGAGACATGGGTTGTGGTAAATTAGTTCATCCCTGTAAATCCACGTTCATCCATTGGAAAAGAGCGGTTTTATCAGCTCCATGTGGTGCATACAGAGGTTTCACAATGAGGCCTTTCTTTCCATTGGACAACGTCTGAAGGAAGCAATGACATTTCTGATGTCTTCATTAGACATGCATTAGTCAACCTGCCAGCTGTGCTGCATCAACCTGCATACCTAAAAATCTCTATTGTGAACTTTGTTTCAACCTTTGACATACTGCTGAGATCAAATTGATCTACAGTTTGTTAGCTGTTGAATGTCATAATGTTCTTATGTCAAATCCTGTCATCCTAAATGTGGGCCAACGTGAACGGCCGGGTTCTGTCTCAGTTGAACCTTGATGAGCTCAAGAAGGAAATGAGCATGAACTTTGGAGACTGGCATCTCTTCAGGTCCATGGTAAGACATCAGCTGACTTGTGATCTGTTCTTTCCTACACATTCAGATCAGATAATGGTCATCATTCTGTTTGTGGTTTGCAATGTTTAGTGCACAGCTATTCTCTCTATAGTGAAGAAGGCTGGATGGGGTTGAAATAAGGAACACATGTAGCTGTCTTGATCAGATTTCCATTTGCGCTTATACAAACGAATGTTGTGTTGCCAGCAAGCAGGCAGCCATCTGGTCCAAGATGGCTGCTTTCTGGATGAAGGAGGGTTATTGTCAGTGGGGACTCAGTGTCCATTTGAAGATCTGAATAGCTTGACGTTTACAAGAAAATAGCATTCTTTAGCCTGGAAACAAGTCCAAATGGAATGACTCGGGGCTAGTTGTGATATTGGCGTAAGGTTTCACATAGTTCTATGGCCATTCAGCGATTTTACATAACAAAACTTGTGATTTATTTATTTATTTATTTTTTGGCCTTGTATCCAATTTGCTTAAAATGAAAGTCTTATTGAAATGGTCTTGTTTTCTCTGAATTGGTCAGGTAGGATTCTTGTTTCACATGTTTTTTTTTCCTGTTTTAATCCCACCCAAATCAAACACGTCTGTGATCTTTTGTAAAAACACTGTCTTCAGCTAATTCAGGGGTCTTCAGAAAAATCTAATTCTTATCATTAGATTTTATTTTCATCCATCCATCCATCCATCCATCCATATATAGACATTTAGACATTACCATAGTGTAAAAATAAATACTGACTTATCCCAATCATTCGTAATATTATAATAATATCGCAAAGACTACCAATGGAACGTTTGGGGTCAGTAAGATTTTTTTCTTTTTTTTTTTTTTTAAAGAAATTAATACTTTTATTCAGCAAGGATGCATTAAATTCTTCAAAAGTGGCAAAAAAGACTTGTATAATGTTACAAAAGATTTATAGTTCAAATAAATGCTATTCTATTGAACATTTTATCAAAGAATTCTTAAAAATGTATAATGATTTCCACAAAAATATTAAGCAGCACAGCTGTTTCAACATGGGTAATCATAAGAAATGTTTCTTGAGCACCAAAGCATATGATTTCTGAATGATCATGTGACATTGAAAACTGGAGTAATGACTGCTAAGTGCTAAATCAGCTTTGCCATCACAGGAATAAATTAAATTTTAATATATGTTGGAATACAAAACAGTTATTTGTAATAATATTTCACAATATTAGTTTTTACTGTATTTTTGATCAAATAAATACAGCCTGGGTGAGCACTTCTTTCAGAATGTTTAAAATTCCATACTTATAAATAGTAGTGTGTCTTTTTCTGGATAGTTTTCATACTATTTGCGTTTTAGAAGTCAAGAACACAGGAATACCGTTTCAGTCTGAATTGTCCAGGAACAGGCCTTGAATTTGTTGCTCAACTCAATATCACTATAATGGATGAAATTCACTCTTGCGGTTGAATCCATATAAACATTGCTGTATTTGTGCTGCGTTCATCTGCTGTAGGTTCTAGAGCAGCGTCATGTGGAGAACCAGCTGCTGCATGATGAATCGAGAGCGTGCAGCGAGCAGGACGTGTTGACTCCACTCGAACCCCACCGACCCTCTGAAGCGCCACAAGACGTGACCATCAACCCAGAAAACTTCACGTACAGCCTCAACCTAAGCTTCGAAGAGCTCAGTGGTGTGGGGCTGGAGGAGCCCGCCAGGCAACACAATGCCCACTGGCTGGTGCGTGGTACTGCTGTGCACACAAACACATTCAGCACTGAAGTACAGCCTATAGATAAACACAGGTGCACACCATGAGAGAACGGTGTAATTATATACATAGAAGCTAACACAAACATATGCGTGCATAGAAATAAAAGAACTTGGGGCTTTTTTTGTTGTTATTGTGCCTTTTTAACTAATTATTTTCTTCAGTGTTGCATTTTGTTGCTATAGAGGCAGCTTCTCCTTTTCAGTAGTCTCTTATTTGCATGAAATAGCATGTGGTTTACTGGGTGACAAATGAAGTGTTTTCTGACCTGGATGGGCAGAGGAAGTGAAGAGCTGACCACACATGCTAGCTTTCTATCACACAGAGATAGCTATTTCTGCACTCATCTGTTAACACTTGGCAAGGTGTTGCAACACAAGCAAGAGCTCATAATGGTTTAGATTAGCATCATGTAAGTTGTTGGTGAGCACAGACTTTGTGTGCGTCTCATTTCACATACCTCTGCACTATTTTTACACCATTTTGTAGCCCAAGTAGTGCGTTCACACGCTATTGTGTGTATTATGAGTAGCTGAGTGATGTATTGCAAAAGAAAAGACAGAGTGTGGATGTACAGGAAGGGGAGTGGCTAAACATGCTAAAGCTACTGCAACAGAACTTTCCTATAAATGGAACACTGTGAATGGTTCTATGTAGTAAAAAAGTTCTATCTGAGACAAGTTAGCCTTCTAAAATTCATAGACTAATTTAGAACACACCTAATGTCTCTCTAAAGGAATAGTTCACTCAAACTCACTGTCATGTTACTGAAACTCTGTATAACTTCTCATGGAATACACCGAGTTACTTATTCCAAGTCTTCTGAAGCCATGTGATAGTCTTGTATGAAGAACAGTCAAAGACATTCTTGCATAAACATGCCAAGTTTAAACATCTGGAAGTAAAAATGAAGTGTTAAATTGATTCTTTCTTTAAATCCCTAGATCAGTTTTTTTTTAATTTAATTGAATTACGTTGAATGTGATTAAATAAGTCTGTGTACCGTGAAATAATGGCAAGCGACATCTTTCTGTTTAGTTGACCTCATTGGCTGCATGCAAAACCAAACATATAATGTGACATGTATAGTCCGATTCACAAACAGATTACTCTAATGAGCTGCTTCTTTAAAGAGGTCATATGATGCGATTTCAATTTTTCCTTTCTCTTTGGAGTGTTACAAGCTCTTGGTGCATAAAGAAGATCTGTAAAGTTGCAAAGACTAAAGTCTCAAATTCAAAGAGATATTCTTTATAAAAGTTAAGAGTCAGCCACACCTACCTAAAACGGCTTGTTCTAACACGCCCCCACATACCTACGTCACTATCTGGGAAGATTTGCATAACACCGCCCAAATGTTCACGCAAAGAAAGAAGGCGTAACTTTTATTCTCGCTGTAGTATTGTTGCCGCCGCCGCCATGTCGTGAAGGCGCTGTGTGTTTCTTTGTGAAAGCGAAACTACTTTGTTTGGCCATCCAAAAGAGGACGATATCTGCTTCGTCATGCCTGGAGCTGATCCGTGCTGGTTGCTGAGGAAATCGCGCTGTGGATCGCCGGATCGGCTTTCACCGTGGACGAAGCGGAGTCCAGCCCGGGGTCGTCACATGTGGTTGCCACAAGCCTTCCGGACCCTCCTTCGTCGAAATCGCCGGCCGCGCCGTTCTTAAGCCCACCCGCCTCTGCTCACTCTAGCCCTCCGGCCGTTCCTCACTCTAGCCCCCGGCCTCTGCTCACTCTAGGCCACCGCCGCTCACTCTAGGCCGCCGTGTGTGACGCTGTGTTTCGTTGTGAGAGCGAAACTACTTTGTTTGGTCTTCCAAAAATGGACACGACTAGAAATCAGTGGTTAAGTTGTATTTAAGTTGTATTTCCCCACTGGATGCAATGAATGCCTCGTTTATAATGGGTTTTCATGTTTTTGTCTCGTCGATCCGGCCTGACAGGGCATCACAATATGGTAAGGGGCGTAACATTTCCGTCACACGCTTGAGGTATTCGGCCAATCATAACGCACTGGATAGCTGGCCAATCACAGCACACCTTGCTTTTCAGACCGATGAGCTTTGTAAAAATCGATGCGTTTCAGAAAGGCGGGGCATAGAGGAGAAACAATAATGTACAGTATGTGGAAAATAATGTGTTTTTTGAACCTTAAACCGCATAAACACATTTCATTACACCAAATACACAAAATAATGTTCTTTTTAGCAACATCATATGACCCCTTTAAATGAATTGTTTAAAAAGATGAATCAGTCTGAAACAGCCTGGCAGAATAGACATTAGAACTGACATATACCAAAATAAATCAAAATTAGATCAAATTGAATCAAGAACTTGTGAAACAAAATTGAATTGACAACAATTCCTGATAATGATATTAGCGTGATATCTATAGAAATTTTGAATTAATGAATGAATAAATAATGCTATCAGTCAAACTCCTTGAACATTTTTAAATTAAATTAAATTTTTGCCACAATGAATCACACTCAAAATATGATTGTAGGGAGGCGCAGAGAGTTTGTAACCATTAGTGTACAAATAGAATTTACTGTGGATTAGAGCTTCCTGCAGACTGTGCTGTCTAAGACCCTGTATTTTTTACAGAATCACATAAACAGGCAGAGTGTCAACGCTACAACTGCATTCACTTGCCACGATCATAGCAGTGTATGAAGCACATATCACACAAAGGTCACTTTCAAACCAAACAGCTTTCTATTGGTCAATGCAGCAAATT
This sequence comes from Sinocyclocheilus anshuiensis, assembly GCF_001515605.1. Lineage (NCBI taxonomy): Eukaryota > Metazoa > Chordata > Actinopteri > Cypriniformes > Cyprinidae > Sinocyclocheilus > Sinocyclocheilus anshuiensis. The sequence continues at coordinate 536,135 of NW_015548251.1, forward strand.
CACATGACCAACTAAACTCAACGCAAAATCTGTGTGGGAAAAACTTTTGCCCTCAGGCAAAATTCCTAATTGCATGGAATCCTATTTGAAAACTCCATTTTGCCTGCAAAAATGGGTTTGGATAAACTATTGCTTGAAGTGCTTTGTTGTGTGTGTGCTACCACATCACCTAACATGTTCTCTCATTACTGTCTAAATGAATTGACCTGATCTTCTCCTTTAGGCCAACACTCACCGGACGCCAAGCATATCCAGCCTGAACTCTCAGGAATCATCCAACGACATCTGCAAGCTGACCGACAAGCAGCAAGCTGAGTATTGCAGCGCTTACCAGGAATGTATCTCCCACATGTCCCAGCTTTAGGTATCTGCTGCTGGACGAGAGAGTCCTGCTCAAGTCCTGTCTGGCCAGTTCTTCACAGCCAGCTCTGAGGAGAAGACTAAGGAAGGTGAGCAAGACGGGCGCAAACCCTTTGCCAAAAAGAGCTCCAAACCTGCAGACACTATTGTGGACTTCTCCTCCGTCCCAGACAGTGGTCTTTTAGATCCCATTACAGAGGAGGAGGATAAGTCAGAGCATGGGTCCGCCACTAAAATCCCACCCAGACGCAAGACCAAAGGACAGGGACCATCTTACCACAGCATACCGAGCGAGGAAGATTCAGGCGATGAGGAGACAGACGCCACCCTGCTGCTGAGAGAGGAACCTTGGGCTGCTGAACCAGGCCTCTTAGCTAAAGGGAAGAAGGAGGAAAAGTCCAGTGAGAAGAAAGAAGAGGAGGCCCATCTGATCGAGCTGGTTCTTGAGAGCTCGGTTAAGAAGCGAGTCTTACCACACAGGCTGAGTAACCTTCAGGATGAGGCGGTGGCCCGGATGTCCATCTGTTCTGATGCTCTATCTGACAGCAGTACCCCTGAGGAGAGCTGGCCCACTTCAGCTGTGAGCAACCTCAACTGCTCACCTGACAATACTGCGCTCAACAACAACATCAACAAAAGCACCCAGCAGGAGACCACCGACTCCACCAACTGCCCCTCGACCGTTATACGACCAGGATCCAGCACCGAAACCACCACGCTGCCTAACCAGAACCTGCGTGGAGTCTACCAGAAGAGGTCCACCAGTTCCGCCACCGATGCTGCTGAGGAACGAGAGAGTGTCCTGTGAGCCTAACACGGTTTCTTTAAAGGGGTCATATGATGCGATTTCAAGTTTTCCTTTCTCTTTGGAGTGTTACAAGCTGTTCGTGAATAGATAAGATCTCTAAAGTTGCAAAGACTAAAGTCTCAAACCCAAAGAGATATTCTTTATAGAAGTTAAGACTCGTCCACGCCCTCCTAAAATGGCTTGTTTTAACACGCCCCCACATATCTATGTCACGATGTGGGAAGATTTGCATAACACCGCCCAAATGTTCACGCAACACAGCACACCTCGCTTTTCAGACTGAGCTTTGTAAAAATCGATGTGTTTCAGAAAGGCGGGGCATAGAGGAGAAACAATAATGTACAGTATGTGGAAAATAATGTGTTTTTTGAACCTTAAACTGCATAAACACATTTCATTACACCAAATACACAAAATAATGTTCTTGTTAGCAACATCATATGACCTTTTTAACTGACGAAGGGTAAATTACTGTAAAAGTCTAATAAATGCAAAGGTTCAGAGAAACTCTTCATTCAGGCATCATTACTGCACATTTTCTGTGTTGACACTGATTAGATTCATTTTTAAAGTTAACACGAATTAAAAATGACCCATCACAGCAAAATCTGTTTCTTAACCAGTATTTCCAACTAGTTTTGCATAAAATATATTTAAAGGTCCATAAAACCAAAAATCGATGGTTAGTAAAAATAAAATTAGTTATATAAAATAATTTAAGCATAAAATTATAAAGCCTATAAAATAAAAAATGTAATATAAAACGTAAAATGTATGGTTTGCACTTAAAAGTAACTTTTTAAAAAGAATTTAAGTACATTTCATTAACATAAGTAAATTCATTAGGAAACACAATGAAAAATACTTTCACAGCTTTATTAATTTAGGTTAATGTAAATTTTTGCATATACATTTTTAAGGTTTCAAGTTGCATGAATTAACATTAACATATTATAAATGAACATGATGAATTACAACAATTATCCATAGTATAATTATAAATTATTATATAATATTAACCTATATTTAAAAATTGTCATTCGGTGTTATAGTTCATTACTGATTAATGCTGACGAATTGAAGGTTATTGTAGTGTTACCGGAAAAAAAAAATTATCTGAAAACAAGTCATTATATTACACAACCTTGTTCTATCCGTTAATTTTAATGTATCTTATTTTAAGGACATTTAGATATTTTTAACTGGAAAACAAAACCAAAATACTGATTAGGAACATGCAGTGTAAAAGTGTGAGAAATGTCATTGTTGCTGTTTTTGGAGTGGGTGCTAAAAAGCAATAAATGGAAGCTGTGAAGCTCTTTTTAGTTTCTGATTTGTTTAGTGCAAATCCTGTTATTTCATGCTCCGTTGCTAACATTAAAGATCTAGTGTAGGTTGGTCCACAATATTCAAATCCATCAAGTAGAGTGGGGATTTAACCACATAGAGTTAGTGCTGGTGGTTTTACTGTGATCGGTGACGTGAAAGCTGTTATTTATTTGTGATTGTGATTGAATGGCCGGTTCACATTCAGGTCATCCTTGTAGTTTGTGTTCTGCCTTGTAGCGTTTTAGATGAGTGAATCTATTTGTGATCAGTGTTACGATAAGAGAAAAACAAGAAATAATAGAGGTTTCTGTAAGGCTTGATTTGTGTGTATGAGTATCCTCAGTGTTTTCTCACATTAATAAACCTCATTCTTTTCAAATCTTTTGAGAATTTGTGATTATATAATTGAAATAACTACATTATATTTGAAAATAAAAAACAGACACATTTGAAGTTCATTTGAAGTAATCTCTGCTAAATTTAAGCTTTGTTAGTGTGCCGATGGATTGTTCACTAAAATAATAACATTAAAAAACTTTAGTTTTAAAATCGCATACAGTTATGTATGTATTTTGATGAGATTTGCCAACTGCCAATCTTTTTCCCCATAAATAATGAAACTGAAAACTATCAAAGGAATGGCCATTGTTTTTCTGAGGTGAAGTCTGGCCGCCAGCAGGTGGCGCACTCTTCATATCAAGAACACTAATAGAGGTTTAGGCTGCATTTGAGAAACACTATGCAGAAATGGATGAAATAAAGTAGAGCATATACCATTATCTTTTTTTTTCTGTAGTTAAATAATTTTCCTGAATTACATCCCACAAAATGACTCCCTTACTACACTATAAATTAAATATATTTTTTAATGTCTGATATGCTAACATTGTGAATTTATCAGCTTTATTCACAAACTTTGTGTACAATTCTGAATAAGTTTAGAATAGCTGAAGCTGTAAAAAATTGATAATAAAATAAAAAATAAAAAAAATCACTATCCGGGTCTCCGATTTATTATTTCATGCTCATTAAGGGGCCGGCCGACCGACTAAACCGACAGACAATTATTTTACAAACTGAATTCCACAAATCAAAAGCTCAAACACTGATTTAACAGCCATTTCATCCATACACAGATTATACAAATGAGAGAACCTGTGGATACGGTTCTACTCCCAAACACCTTCAAGAAATGAGTTTTATCACACAGGAAGTGAGAAAGAGGTCAATTGCAAGAAAAACTGCTAGGCTGTATGATTTGTGGACAGTTATATATTAAGAATAAGCACATTTTTCCCACTATGGACTGGAATGAATGCAGTTTTACACAGCCATATGGCGATTAAAGATTGATTCCGGTTCCTGTCAGTAATGGGTGAATGTGCATGTGTGAAAGGTCAGTGACATGCTTTTGAATCCTGGATATAAAAGGCAAGGTCAATATACAGCACAACACTGGCAGATTGACATTTTTACACACAAGCATAACAGACCAGCATCAAATAAAGCATTTGATTTATTTTGTATAAAAAAAAGAAGAAAAAAAAAGGTACAATTTACAATATTACTTTTATAAAAAGTCTCAGCATACAGCATAACACTTTGCAGATACTGACAGTCCAATTTCTGCAACTATACAAGATAAAACTCTGGGAGAGTTCACAAGGTTTCATCATGTCATTTTCAACGTCCAGTCCTTCATGTGCCAAAAGAATTGACAAAAACAGACTTAAACTTTGTACAGTAACTAACCACGTCTTCTCCTATTCACACGGTCTTCACGAAAAAAAGGTAAGACTTCTTCTCAATGCAGAGAAAAGGTTCCTTGTGATCATTTACAAGTTTCCCCTCCTATTTTCAGGGAATATAGTGCTTCTTCCTCTTGAAGAAAGGACCAAATAAGTATTTTTAGAAGATAAATAATCAATGTCCAAACTTATAACACATCACATGGATTGTCCTCTTAGAAGCAAAAAAAAAAAAAAAAAAGTCTCTTGATTCAATTACAGGAAAGAAAGAAGAAAAAAAACTCCAGACTGAGAACAGAAATTGGAGGAAAAGCCAGTTCCCAGGTCCTGTGTGTTCTTGTGTCTTAACCAAACACCTGCAAAAGATTGAGAAAGAGGCGCATTTAGAGAATGCAAACAGGGCAGAGATCTGGACAGCCTGGCGCCAGAGAGGAAGCCGCAGTTTGAACATTTAACCAAACACTCAGAGACTGAGCAAAACCCTGGGCTCCAGATGTACACGAGCACAACTTCTGCCTTTGATCAATGCTTGCATTTCAACCTCCACTGATGCTTATTACACACTTTATACTACTTTACAGACTATGTGACATAATGGTCCTTAACAAATTTGATTAGACGCTCTTAAAATTAACCACTGCTCTGACTGCATACATCATTTACAGTATATAATACGAGGCTCATTAAAAACAGTGTGGTCGAGCACTTACCTGATTAACGGTAAAGTGTCCTGCTGTCCTCTGTGATCAAGTCCGATTGAAACTCGGTCGTCTAAAGGGTAAAAAAAACCGGTTATTTATTAAGTATATTATTAAGTCCAGTTATTTGCACAATCAAACTTGCACATACACATGCAACAAATCAATGTAGCTTTACCATACGCATTAATAACAATTTTTTTTTTTAAATTATAGATAGATAGATAGATAGATACTAATCTTTCTAAGGACATTCACCTGTAATGAGAGGATGCTGATGTCTGTGTTGAGTGTTGTCAGGGGTGTTCTGGATGTCCCCTGCCCCGCTCGGGGGTGATGCAGGCTGGTAATTGCCGAATTCGAGTCAAGGGCGATCTGCAGGTCCAGGATATAGTCGATGACATGTTGCAGGATTTCCATTTTGCTCACGTTTTTGTCCTGCGGGATACTCGGCACCAGTTCCTTCAGTTTGGAGTAGCAGTCGTTCATGTTGTACAGCAGGCTTAGGGGATCGTCCACGGGGGTCTTGCTTCGTGAGATTCCCAGACTGTGCTCCATCACATTCGCGCTACTTTTCCGGAAAGACCTCACTGGGCTTATTGCCTTCATGTCGACACCTCTGTACGAAACGGTTTCGTTGGAAGAATCGCTTTTTGTGTTCGAGATATCCTCTTCACACTGAGCTGTTGAAGCAAACGCAGTGGATTAGCGAGCTGTCATCGCTGTATATATACCCAGCTGGGTGGGTTGTTCACGCGCTGGTTTGGATTGCGCTGATTGGTGGGAATGGACGCGTCAGTCATCGCCTTCGCGCAACGCTATTGGCCGCTGCGCTGAGCGATATAAACCCGCCCATTTCTTCCGCGTTCTTAACCAGTGAAAGCGCGTTTAGGGTGGCGCTGACTGCCTTCAGCTTCCACGGATAATTTCTCAAATCAGTGTACCTGTTTCCGATCAAGAGAATTAGTGACTTGCAAGTGTAAGGGTGTTTTCACGCATTTTCCGTCTTTGTTTCTAGTGTAACGGATAAAATGTATCAAAACAAGTTTAGGTTGATTTATGTTATGATGGACATCATGAGTTAGTCTGCTCTATAGTCTACAATACATCATAAGTATTTCCATATTAATGGATATTGAATGGATTTTATTATATCTGTATATTTAAAATACAGCGCAGCTTATGAAACTTAACATATCTCCAACAATCAACGTGCTATTTTTCAACACGTTTCATATTTTCTTCAATCTAGCCTATATCTTTTATTTTCCCTTTTTTCCTATGTGAACACAGTGTAAAAGATCAACATTTACCTCGAGGTCAGTGGAATTATCATGGCACGCTGCCATTAGTTTTAGATAGGCTAAAGATGGCAAGTTGATGCCAGCGTTTTTATACCAACTCAATTAACCTTAGTTACAGAAATCAGCTCTTGTAGAGCCGTTTCTTTATCTATTGTGTTTGCTGTGGACGTCCCAGCAGTTTTAAGTTTGCACTTTCTGCAGCTGGTGATGTGCCCTTAATGTTTATGTTTGTTTATACACATGCTGACTGTGGGGGATTATGGGAGCAGTCTTTAGGCCTGTGATGAGGGTCGTTTAAGATGTAATAGTGATGGTATGGGAGAATGTACTGTAAGTTTTAACTTGAAACAACACAAGTGCAAGCGAAGTGAAAATGCATTCTTTTGGGACTGGAAAGAATATTTGTATCCTGACACGGATTATATTTCCATTTTTTAGAAACCTTTTTTGGCAGTCGAGTGCGAGAGTGGTTGCAAAAATAGAAAAAAGCTGTGTTTACACATGCTAAGTAACAATGGAGACAGAGATTTCCTGGTTGCTTGTGCATATCCGACTACGTTAAACAGATGTTTGCGGAGATGCGTCGAGACGAAGTCGTGTTGATGTGTCGGAATGCAGCTCATACATTCTCATTATCACTCCTTAGAAAATGAAGCACTTGTAAGATTCCTCCAGGCCGATGCATTTGGACATTTTTAAATCGCTATTTCAAGGAAATGTTTGCACCAAAAACTGCATTCCGCGCGCGCAAGACTTACAAACGCGACACATAAGAGCATTGTAGGCACGTCCGCTTCTGCCGCAACTGGCTCTTTCCATTTTCTCCCTCGTCCTTTTTGTTCTCACAGCTGTGTACATTTCGCATGACACCCTGACTGATCCCTGACAGGTGATGGATTGGAACCAAGCAAAGCAGCACTACAGAGCAACGCCGCGAGCTCACGCTCCTGCAGACTCTCTGGCGCCAGCCCCGTGACTTCACCCATTCACAGCGGCCCTCCAGCCTGTCCTCGCGGCGCCGTCCAGGCGGCTGCTATGGAGACGGGGGCAGTTAGTTAGCGCCGGTTCTCAGCTGATCAAAATGAGGCCCGGGCACTGAGAGATCGGAGTTCAGATCGTCGCCTCAGGTCTCCTGCGCTCCGAGGCCCACACACCTGCATCGATTTGCATATTTCTTTGCTTACGTTTAACTTGGACGACTCCTCGCCCTTTTGAGACAATCTAGACTTTGAAACATATGTAATGTAGAGAGAGTGACCCGAAGTTACCTCAACTTTATCTCAGTGTGCCAGAGGTAGAACGCATTTTCAGTTAGTCATGTATTAGCCTATTACGGATAAAAAAGAAGAAGCGCCTTTTAAATGGGTCGGTCGTTCAACAGAATTGCTAATCACTGCATGGTTTCATTTCAATCGCGTCTTAAAAGTTTCAGTGACCACAAACAGAAGTTTACATAGGCTAGTAGTTTGCCCGAGGAAGTAACCATTACAGCAATATAGTCGCTGCAATACGTTCCCGTAAAATATCAAACATATATTGTAGAATATACATAAGCTATCACAATAACATAAACTATGTATCGTTTCAAACATCTTCTAAAACTCTAAAAGTTGACTGTTGGCGCTAAAAAGTATAGCCTAATTTGGCATCCGCGAAAGGACCCGACCGATTGCGCCCTGAAAGTGACGGACAGACATATTAAAGGCAGATTCATAACCATTTATAACTAAACTTGAACTAAATACAGGCTACTCGCTATAGAAGGACATTAGCTACTAGCCTACACCCCCCAAAATGCAGTATTTTAGTCACGTTTACGTTTCTGTCTGCTGTCAAAAAGCTAGCAATGATAATGTCAAGAAAACAATCTAAAGTTGGCAGAAAGTTGAGGAGTTCTCCACGGGATGGAGTCAGGATGTCTGTACCGCCTCCTCTGCTGTTCCAGCTCACTGCAGCTGCACAATTCCTCCCGTCTCCAGCTCATTAAACACCACCAGCAGATCCCAACGAGTCACATCTTACCCACATATAGGCTACTGTCGTCTAAGATCTTTGATGACAATATTCAAAACACTGAATCATAACATAAATGGACGTATAGGCTATACTCTCTACATTTGAAAAGATTAAGTTATCCTTAAGAAAACCACGCGCATTCTGACAATAATCGGTGCGAACGACGTTCAATTCTAAGCAGCGCAACATTGCGCGACGCTTTCCTTAAATCCTCTTTAAAAATGCGAGATTTAAAACTCTTACGTCAAACTTCCTGATAACCTGTGGGATGAAATATCTAACAAAATATTGCTGTCCCAATAACCCGTTTCAGCTCGAGTCATCGCATTACACTTAGCGACGGCAAATGAAAACAGGCTTTGGATATCCGAGCGCGTGTAATCGTTTGGTCTTTCGCTCTGCTGTGGTTTCGGCTCTCGGTAGTGGCTTTGAGGCTCCCACGCGCCTGTCGCGTGCAGCAGTACACGCGTGAAAGTGTTGCTCCCGACTCTTGTAGCAACATCGACCCCATGGGCGTGGCGTTGATGTTTGGCTTAAGCTATTGTTCGCCTCCCAAAGAGGGTCCTGGGAAATGTTGCAATTCAGAACTCGAGTATTTTTCTTGGTTGCGTAATGTGCTGCTACTGCTTATATTCTCACAACAGACCATTGAAAGGCTCTTCCTTTAGTTGTCAGAGCATCACTATATCCTTTCAAATAGAAGGAAACAATGGAGACCGGGGCTAGATGTCACAGGGGTTATATTTCAGTAACTACGTTTTGAGGGAAAAGTTCTGTAAAACCTGTATGAATACTTGTTTTCTTTCTTTTGTCCTTTTTTCCATTTATATCCTTCAAAGTAAAAAATCGAGTGTCATCAAACTATAGCTGTTATAAACAAGTAAATCAGCTAATGAAGCTTGTTTATGCTCTGCATTTATGTGATCAAACATACAGTAAAGACAGTTATATTGTGAAATATTATTACAATAAATAAAAAAAAAGTTTTCAGTTTTAGTATATTTGAATATTTTATTCCTGTGATGACAAAGCTGAATTTTCAGCAGCCGTTACTCCAGTCTTCAGTGTCAATGATCCTTCAGAAATCATTCTAATATGCTGATTTGCTGCTCAGTCATTATTGGTACTCAAAATATTAATAATTATTTTTATTGTAATTTTAGACGTTTGAGACCTTTTTTTGTCAGTATTCTTTGATGAAAAGAACATTCAAAAGAACAGCAATGTGTCTTTGCTGAATAACAGTTTCTTTTCTTTTTCCAGAAAGAAGAACCCCAAAAAGAAGACCCAAACTTTTTATATAAAGTGCTTTGTACTTCATGGTTCAGCCCATGCCTTGAGTTTTAGATGGAAATATATTCGGAGCAGTCATGTGGACATTTAAAGGGAGTCTCCAGGCAGAAAAAACAATGCAAAAACAAATCTATAAGAATCGAAAGAATATAGATGTCCAGTGATTTAGTGCTGTGAGTTACAATAACATCACTGTAACCAGTGGATTAAAGATGGATTTGTTCGGTGTGACTTACAGAAGTCTGTAAATATATAGCAGTAGAAAAACAGAATAGAACAGAGATTTATCAGTCCTCATATGCAGTAGAAATGTAAGAGAAACCAGTAGTGTGCATTATTGAGGAAGAGAAATCCTGAAAGGCTCCTTTCTCAGTCCAAACACCTTAGTCTTGAGTGTCACAAGGGAATTGAGAGTATTTGGGAGATCTGAAACTGCCTGAGACTATCTGATACCGTATGGACATGCAACTTTTTGTTTTTTTTTGTGGTAGCCTGTGCCACTCGAACTGCTTTAGTTTTATTCTCTTTCTCCACTACAGCCTCTGCGCTGGATTGCGAAGAGTAGTTTTTCTTGTGAGCCACTTCCCTACTGGCTTCTGCTCTCAGTCACTGGACTCTTACTCAATCTCATCTCTTTATATAGCTTACAAGGAAGAGAGAGTCTATGGGGAATTAGTTTCTCTCACTATTATTAAATAGTTGGAGAGCATGTTAGACAAGTGAGGAGTCTGGGGTTTTGTGTAAAGTTCTGCTCTCATGTTCATCCATCAGAATGTTATTTCTGGACTTTATATGAAAAAAAAAAGTATGTTTATGTAAGAGTTTAGGGATTATTTGGAGCTCTAACTTTGCGTTGAACCTAGAACATTCCCTTGATGTTTTACACCAAAATGTAGAGACACCTTTCAGCAGGCTTTCTAAATCCAAGCCATTTATCTGTACTAAATATTTAATATGTCAGTTGCCCTTTGAAACCGATGATTAAGATTGAGAATTAACACCCTAATGTTGTTTAGGCAACAGAACCCACTGTTTAGTTCGATTGTAGATTATTGTGACTGATCGGGGTAATAAGATAATGGATATAAAGTACAGGGTTTCAAACAGAAATGTCAGGAACATTAAAGGGCTGTGCTTTGTGCGGAGAACAAACAGAGCATTAATCAATGAGCTTTGACAATCATTGAGCTTTTAGTGATTCAGTATAATATTATAGCACTGTTATGTTTTTCAGAGGAGGTTCTAGGGTTATATAAACACTTGAAGAACACAGGAAGCACTTCAGATGCTTGAAGGTCATCTTGACATACAGTATGTGCAGTGCTATGAACTCTGAGATCTCAGGTCTTTTCTGAACACCACATGTTTGGTTGTTAGAATATTATTCTATGAATACGAGATGTGTTCTCATTGGCTGGTGAGGGTTTTTACAGTGAGGGCTCACGCAGTTTGGTTTTTCCTGCAGTGTAGTGGTTGCAGCACGGCTCTGCATGCACCAGTGCTGAAGAAAGATATCATGGCTGTGTGCCAATAGTTCATGTGGGTCGGGGATTACATTCAACAGGTATTGCTGCTGCTTGGTCCAGCAAAACTAACACTTCTCTGATTTCTCGGACTTCTTTGAAAGTAGATATTGTTTATGTTCATAGTCAAATTCAGAACCTTTTAAGATATAATGGCCCATTTAAAAAATTACTTTTTATACTTTGTTTTAAATAAAAATTGTAAACATGCTACAATAAAAATCTAATTGGTTAACTATAAGTTATCTTACCAAATACAGTAAAAATAACTGTTAATGGTTTAACATTGCATATGTCATTAAAAAAATTAAAATGTATAAATTACAGTATAATTTACAGTGAAAAACAGTAAAAACACATTCCCAGAAGTCCACATCACATAGGACACATATGATTATATTTTGTACAAATGATTTAATTTCTTCTTATTTTTGTTATCATAATGTACATGAGGGTATACCAATTTAAAGGGATGGTTCACCAAAAAAATGATTCTGTCATTATTTACCCACTTTCATGTCAATCCAAACCTGTATGACTTTATCTATTCTGTACAAAAAGTGATTTTAGGAATAAAATCATAGTTGCTCTTCTTAATATGTAATAAAACATATTACCCCTCTCCAGGCCACGAACTGACCGGATTTCGGGACAGGTAGTCGGCAATTTTGTTTTGGGGTCCAGGTCGATGTCTGACCTTAAACTGATGGGGTTGCAGGGAGAGGTACCACCTAGTCACCCGAGAGTTGTGGTCCTTCATGGTGTGGATCCACGTCAGGGCTCGGTGATCTGTTTTTAGGGTAAACTCCCTTCCCAGCACGAAAAAATCAACCTGGTCTCATGGCAAAAACGTACCCGGGGGCACATTTTCGCGAGACGCGAAATACGTACCAATAAGTACATACTGCAGTTTCCAAAAGAAATGAACACTAGAGGCAATAAAACTCCGACACCTTTTATTCCTTTTCACACACATTTACAGAGTTTCGATTAATAAAGCGTAATTTTCACACAATTGAATAATATCATGTTATGACTTCAAAACAATTTTAATATGCTGGGAGATTTAAAAACTGATGCTTTTGAACGTTAGCACCGCACATATCCAGTTTCATATAAATGGGTTTTCATCAACGGTGGGTTTGTTCGGTAGCTCACGGAGTACGGAGACGTACTTGAGAGGCGAGGAGCTCCGGTTCGAATCCCGTGTAACTATGGTTCGACAAAACGGTTCAAATCTGCATATAAGTAAGTTCAAATGACACAGTTGCATCAACAAATGCGTTTTTATATCAGTTTTGCATTTGTTAACACTATCGGGTAGGTTTAGGGTTGGGTTTGGTGTAGGGCATATTTCCAACA
>NW_015548251.1:551168-561605 GCF_001515605.1 Sinocyclocheilus anshuiensis
CACAGAGTATGATTTACAGAGTTTCGATTAATAAAGCGTAATTTTCGCACAATTACTTGAAGAATATCATGTTATGACTTCAAAACAATTTTAATATGCTGGGAGATTTAAAAACTGATGCTTTTGAACGTTAGCACCGCACATATCCAGTTTCATATAAATGGGTTTTCATCAACGGTGGGTTTGTTCGGTAGCTCACGGAGTACGGAGACGTACTTGAGAGGCGAGGAGCTCCGGTTCGAATCCCGTGTAACTATGGTTCGACAAAACGGTTCAAATCTGCATATAAGTAAGTTCAAAAGACACAGTTGCATCAACAAATGCGTTTTTATATCAGTTTTGCATTTGTTAACACTATCGGGTAGGTTTAGGGTTGGGTTTGGTGTAGGGCATATTTCCAACACGATAGAGCATTAACTTTTAGCGACAGTCCCCGGATATTTGAATTCTGAACCACCGCAATACGTACCTGAAGCAACGTAATAAAAACACAGCAATATGTACCTATATCAACGTAATAAAAACGTGCCAGGGTTGACGTATTGAACCCGTGTTTTAGCGCCACTCAGTGGACATTTCTCTTTGAAACTGCGGCGAAACGTGCAGTAAGGTACGTGAAACCGGTGTTGCAGAAAAGTACACAGAGGTACGTATTTTTATGAGACTGGGTTGGAAAAAAAAAATATATATTTTCCTCCTTTGTTCTTTTGTATAGTTTTTTTTGTTTTGTTTGTTATTTGATTTTTCTTGGTTACTTTTGTATATAGCTTTTGGTCGTTTGTCTACGGGGACTGTTTCACCTCTCTAGCACTGTAAATAAACATCACTTTACACCTTACATCTCTGCGAGTATTGACATTTTTTTTTTTTTGGATTATTATTCTTTTTTTTTGGGCAAACCCGGTTTCGCCTGACAGCGGGCCTGCGAAGACCCGTTGTCTCACAGTGAATAAATACTTCAGATGTCCTCGGCACACTTATGACAGTTCATGAAAGAAGTACTAATATGTCTTTCAGTGACTCGACTGTTCCAGTTCACAAAACTGGTTCAAAGTAAAAAAAAATGTTCTGTATTCGTTCAGACTGATCCAGTTCAAAAAACACAGCTCAACTTGTCTGGACTGTAAATCGGGGCAAAAGTCATGTAGTGTATTCCAGCCATAGGTTATCACATGACTTTAGAACACTTGGAATATAGTGCATATAATGTTGTCCTATAAACCACTTTTATTGTAATTTTATCGTGTTTAGATCACTTTATTCTTCTAAATTTATTTGTGTGTGTATGTTCATTCCAGAGAGGAAAGAAAGTCCTGCAGGTTTGAAATGGCATGAGGGTGAGTCAATTACGTAATTTTCATTTTCCTTTTAATTACTGCAATTGTGTCACTAAACAAGACGGCAATAACATCTTTCTCGCAATCTCACAAGAAAGTAGCAAGAACAGCTCAGTTAGTACCTGATTAAATCTAGACTTTAATTCATATTGATTTACTAGTCGCATAATTTTCAACCCACCCTTGCCATATTTGCAACAAATAACATATGGGGTCATGAGCGCATCAGTGCTAATGTCATGCTGTATTGATTCCTCCGCAGTGTGCTTTATCGAGGGGTCGACTCGGGAATAGGCTGGGCTGTGCGCGCACTGATAGAGGTGCTGTTCTTCATCATTGGTTCTACACCTTCCCCACCCCCACGTCCCTATGAATTATTCATAATATGCTAATGAGCCTCTAAGGAATTTCAAGGGCCTCTTTAATAGCTGTTCAATGTCCAGTGGTAGCAGTGGGGCCAGATCAGGCGACAAAGACAAGCTGACAGTGATGGTCTTGGCAGAATCTGTGCCCTGCACGGGGCCCCTAATACAGCGGCTGTCCTGAGGGCCCTGTGTCTGATGAGCTGATCCATGCTGCTCTGCCACGCTGACCTGTGAGTGTGTGAAAGGGGATCTGAGAAAGGGAAGGGGATGTAAGCTGTGACACATGTGCTGTTCCCTGCCACTCCATGTCAGTAATAGTCTCAGATCCCTGTGCAGTTTCACCAGAGAGTCTGTTCAGGAACTCTGGAGTTTCACTTTGAATGACCACTTTGTGCCTTTGCATTATATAACAAAATATCAAGCCAAGTGACATCTATTTAAATTTATAAATGAATGGTTCATTTGCAAAAACCGATAAACGCCACTTTAAAAAAAATGTGAACCCTAAACACGTTTTGTCAAAAAAGCCGGTATTGTCCACTTTCAAGTCATCGTGAGTTCACGTTTTACTGCAGAAGCCGACAAGCGCCCTTGTTGTTTTTGAACAGAAGCCGATAAGTCCATTTTAGCGAATCAGCGAACTGTATTCAGGTCAGGTGACAAGGCTACTTACTTTCACTTTGAAAAGACGTGCTAGCTGAGAGGAGTTTCGTCAAAGCTGACTAAAAGTGATCGAGGATGGATAATTTCGACGAACTTGATGAACCTGTGATATCTTCTTCAGGGCGAAAAAGGAAAATAAAAGCTGAAACGTTTTCACGGAACCTTACAAAAGCAGAGCGTTACAATGGTGAGGGAAAAGCTCTGTGTATTGCGTGTAATCACATCCATACAGTTTATGATCGCAACAACAACAATGTTTGTCAGGCATCTACATTGTCATCTGAGGAGATTACAAAGATTAAACGAGTTTTTTTTTTACTCTAAAACATAAAATGTGGAGTTATCTGCTTTTGCAAAAAAAACAAACAAAAAAAAAAACGACTGTTGGAGTTATCTGCTTTTGCTGTAAAACAAACTTTTAATATGTAAAAAAAATACTTTCAATAAACTTTAACTTTGTAAATTACCTGTATTTGTTTAAGTTATTACTTAATCAAAACAACCCAACTGCAGTTTGATTAATATTACTTGGAATGCGCAATAAAAAAACGTGATTTCTGAAAATATAAAAATAAAAATGGAGTTATTGGTTTTGCAAATGAACTCTTCAAATACACCTTAGGTTTTAAATGAAAAAAAAAAAAATCTGTTATAGACTTTGTGGATGTCAAACATTAGAGGACAGAGCTGGGTAGATTACCTGAAAATTGTAATCCGTTACTGATTCCAAATTACATGACAAAAAATGTAGTTAGTAACGTAATCCATTACATTACACATTTTAGGTAATATAATCAGACTACTTTTAGATTACTTTTGACCTAACTCGTTTATCAATAGGATAATCTAAATAGCATTAGGATGTTAATTCATATCAATATAAAAATGCAAAGAAAAAGAAAATATATTCCATTTGTTGTTATTGACAACATGAAGTGCGTTAAACATTACATTACATTATCAAGGTTTCTCAAACTGGGGTTCGTAAAGGAACTGCAGGGGGTTTGTGAGTTTAATGAAAAGCAAGTAATTAATTAAATCATAAAAATGGAAAATTAAAACAAATCATTTTAAAATAACATCAATCAAAATAAAACACTTACTAAAATTTTTTCTTTTATTTGTTTACCTGCATGTCATGTGACCATTAACAGTGAACATGCAAATGTGATACTTAATTATTAAAATATTTATTACTTTAAATAGTTATATTAGGTGAAAGAGGTTCGGCTGACAAAAAAGTTTGGGAATCCCTCCATTACATGTAAATAAGAAATAACTTGAATTTGTGCATCTTAATGTGTTTGAAAGACAAAAGCCTTCCAAAGACAAAGTAATACTTGATTAAATAACCCTCTGATTGATAATTCAATTAAAAATGAACGTTTTCAACAATAGTTGATGTAATGTTGCAATTCTAAGAAAACACTTCTTAAAACTGAAATGATTTCTGTAAATCCAGTGGTCAAATGCTGTGTAGCCTCTCAAATGTCTGTGTAATTATAGCCACCTGACTTTTTGGGTGAACTATCCCTTTAAATGTCCTGGATATCTCCCAATATCCACCTTGTTAAGATCTCATATCAGACAGAATAATTCAGCATCTTTCTATATGGCGTAGACCTGTGAGATAATTTTTTTTAGGGATGCTCCAGACGCCCGGCTGCACTGTGCAGCATACAGCTTGGATGGACAGACATGGTTAGTGGGGCTATAATAAAGCAGGTCAAACATAAAAGCCTGTCATTAGCCTTTCACAGATGCCCATAGTGCTCCCAGATCGGTTGTGTGGCCGGAAGGGGTGAAAGGCCTGACCTGGGAGCTGCGGAGGAAGGAGCCAGGCGTAGGGGGATGCTGCTCTCCTCTGATCTCAGAACAGCTCCTTCCTCCGCAGCTCCATTACCATGTCAATCCCAGGGAAAAAACAGAGCCTGCCTGGGCCCAGCAGTGTGCCGGATCCATATGGAGCTGCCGGGTCCTGGAATGAATAGTGAATGGAGCGGCTGCTGCTGGAATCTGCCTCCCAGCCTTTGTGAACAGGATGACCAAAGACAAGAGGGAGCTTTTGCAGATGGCCGGGGCTATAAATAGGTAGCTAGTCTATCTCCTCCCTGTCAGTCTGTCTATCTGTCTCTCTCTCAGGCCGGGCTGCTGCAGGCTCGATAAATAAACGCTTCGTGGTGACATATCACATGTTAGGACGTGGCTTTGGGGCTAAAGGCATGACACATCTTCTCGTTTGAACGTTCATTACTTAAAACGCACGAGCAAACCCACAGATAAACAAGTCTGTGCTCTATTTTATGTTTAAACAAGGAAGCATTGTGATCGGAAGTCAAACGTCTCGCAGATGGACTTTAAAATGATAACTAAATCCACCCATGTTGTCCAGATTGAGGGTTCTTTGTCATTAAACTAAGCCTTAGTATTGAAGCCCATCTGCCCATGCGTATGTGTGTGTGTTTGTGTGTATGCGCATATGCAAGCATGTGTCTTTAGCTGTGCGTGTGTGTGCTTGCGTGCTGAAATTGTATGTACAGGTGCATCTCAATAAATTAGAATGTCGTGGAAAAGTTCATTTATTTCAGTAATTCAAGTCAAAACAATTCAAATAAAAACTATTGCAGACAAGACACACTCCATGTTTGGAATAGTATGCTAACATACTACTTTTAGCGTTTTCTGTATATAGGGTTTATATTACATTTGCCAAAATGTGCAGAATACAGCAAAGCACACCGCAAAGAATATTGTATGCCATATTGCAACACATGCTTGACCTTTCATTTCCAGTGCGACAAATGAACAGGAGCTGTAAATTTTGACATATTATTAATTTTTATTTTGACTCATTATTGGAACAGACATGACATTTGACATTTTTACAGAAATTTTGATTGAAAATGCAAATTAGAGCTGTAAATTTTGATTTAATCATTTGTATTTTGAATAATTATTGGATCAGACTGAAAAGTGAAGACATTTCTACAGTTAATCATATGACACTCATTGTTTGACAACTGTATTTTTTTTAAAAATACGCAAGTATTTATGTGTGTGTGTGCGTGTGTATAAATCCGATTTATCTTAGTTCTAATACATTTTTAAATTCTATTTTTTTTTAAAATCATGTGATGATTGTTTGACAACTGTATTTTTTTCAAAAATACGCAAGTATTTATGTGTGTGTGTGCGTGTGTGTATAAATCCGATTTATCTTAGTTCTAATACATTTTTAAATTCTATTTTTTTTTAAAATCATGTGATGCAACAGCAGGTGCGACTATTTGATTTGATGTTCTTGTTAAAAATATTTTTCAACTAGAAAATGTTTTAATAAAAAATCTATTTAAAAATCTCTCTCTCTCTCTCTCTCTATATATAAAGTAATTTTTAGGATGTGTACACTCACAGGCATTCAAAGTGTAAGGAAAATATGTTTGTACTTTGTACTTGATGGTTACACCACGTGACATTTTTTATGTAAAGTGTGTATTATGCTATATTTGGTAAATAGTACGTTGTATTACATTCATAGTCTCTCGGGCAAATTGTGGAGTCTACAGGTGCTGGGAACTACTTTTCCTACTCATCTGGTTATAATTGAGATCCTGCTGGCTATAATTTTTCTAAACATACATATAATGTCTCACAAACACATCTTATGTGTTCTAGCTCTAGAATAGTACCTAAAATAATCATTAAAAGTGATGTTGTTCTCTCAAGCCCAGCTGTAGACACTATACCGCAGGACAATCGGAGGGTTTGCGTCTGGACCACACAGGGGAATATAATTGCAGTGCCGCGCCATGGTTAGATAAGATGGCACCTGGCCTGGCATGGACAGGTCACATGTTTCTTCTTAGAATCGCTAGAGATGAAAAATGAGTGAGTGAGAGAGTGAGTTCATTGTCCAAAAAAGAGAGCATGAATTGTACGCCCACAGCCCACAACAATGAAATCCCTAAACAAAGCAGCCAGGTGGTCAGTGCAGGTGGCCCAAACCTATAACTCAATAGGCTCAGTTTGATTACATCACATTGTAAAACTTGTTTGGTAAAGCCATGAAACATGATAATTCAGTAATAGAAATTCACTTTCATGTTTCATAATCACCTCATTCTCAAGTTATTTCAACATTTAGTTACACAGACATACTGAAGCCATTTGAGATCTTCAGAAAATCTGTTTTGAACTACAAGCTTGTGGCCAACTGCATGCGTTTAAATGGCAGACAGTGCAGAAGGACACAATCGAAAACACAACAGGCTTTTTGGGCCATGGCCTATTCAGTGTATCTTAATAGGAAATGTCTCTGATCTTACCTTTTGTTAAATCTAATTTTTAGTGATGGGTGTTAGGTATTAATTTCAGTAACACTTTATTTAACAGTGAGTGTTACACATTACATGGATTTACCATAGTAATAACAGTAAATTATACATAATTACATGCAATAACCCAGCAATAATCCTAACCCTAAAGTATATGTGGTTCATTAATATGGTTTTCCTATCCTGAGAAATATTTACTAGAATAAAGTCTGACAGCTTCCTATAGGGAAATTGTATATGTAACCTTCGTTTTTATTGCAGTTCATATTCCTATAAATGAACTTTAATCTTCTCAGTCCTCTCAATTAATATAAAGTCCTAAACGCTTCATATAACTACATTAGAAATGGAAAAATGTTGTTTAAAATGAACTTACATGAAGTTTATCTTTTCGCACTGTAGGACCCTGTTTGTCGTGTAGACTACAGTCACCTGTTAATCCGGTCAGTGGCACGTGGAGCTGGGGGTTTTGACAGTGGGCCGCTCAGACTGTGTGTAATGGCTGAGCTCCTGGGATTCCCGCAGCGTCTGTGAGGGTAGCGGACCTCCTGCCATCCAGTTCAGTCCAGCCCGGGCGGCAGACTGCAAGGAGAGGGCAGATGGGCCGAGGATTAAGCCCTACTCTCTTGTCAACTGTCTCGCTCTCCTTTTATCTGTTTGTCCTGTTCTTATGTCAAACCTGTCCAGAAATGTACAGCTTAAAAGGGTTTTATTTCTTTTGAAAACTTTACATTGAATTTCCCATTGAATATATTTGAGGGTTCCAGTTGGTGGGAAACGCACCTCTCATGCTTTCCTGAGAGAAATGAATATTGTCCCATTACAGATAGCACAAAATTGTTTTTGTCTTATTTTGTTGCCCCCCTCCCTCCTCTTAGCAGAAGCTTGGTCAGTGGTGTCATTACTGTAAATCAAAAGCCTCTTTGGCATTATCTAGTTCCCCTTCTGGCTCTGTAGGTTAGAACAGATGTTGGAATAGAGGACAAAATGGATCTCCCCCCACAGAGAGAAGCTTTTCTTGCCATCGCTAATAGAGACTCCTTGAAATGCTAATGTCCACAGTGAATGTGGCCCAGGCTTGCATAGAGACGGTGGGAATACCCTCTGATCCCTGCAAACCCTCTTTTGTCATAAGACTACTGAAATATGCTCTGTAAAGAACATCTGAGACCTCGGTGAGATGAAAACATTTGAGCAAAGAATCACAAAAGAGCAAGGAAACATTACCTCAAATCTGCCCCACACATGGAGTACGGCTGTGTGTAGGAATCCCAACAACCCACACCTGCGATAGTACACCACAAAACATTAATATTATAGACACATGTCACTCCGTAATATTGTAGTGATATCAGCTTGTACAATAATAATAATGCATAACTATAATTTAGTTTTTTAAAGGAAAAGTTCACCCAAAAATCACCTCAAAAAGTGTTAGTTTTTGTAAAAATCGTCCAACCGTAGTAATTAGAACTCCCTAGGCAAGCTAATAATGCCCCAG
Source organism: Sinocyclocheilus anshuiensis (assembly GCF_001515605.1). Taxonomy (NCBI): domain Eukaryota; kingdom Metazoa; phylum Chordata; class Actinopteri; order Cypriniformes; family Cyprinidae; genus Sinocyclocheilus; species Sinocyclocheilus anshuiensis. Next base: position 559,369 of record NW_015548251.1, read on the forward strand.
CAACCACCTGTTAATGTCGCAACAACTACTTAGTCCCTAACAACGCCTCTAGCAGCCAGAAAAACCCTGGTAACATTCAAAATCTCCCTAGCGACCACTCAAAACATCCTAGCAGCAACCTAGGAAAACTCTAGCTAAAACCCATGCCCTAGCAACCACAAAGCAGTACCTTAGCAACCTCTTAAAACTCCCTAGTAACCACTCAGAACACTCTAGCAACCTCCTAGAACTCCCTACCAACCACCGATGTCCTAGGGTGCATCTCAATCAGCTTCATAGTTCAGTAGTCAGGGCACTGATCAGGGAGTCAGCCATTTTAAGGGCTATCTCAATCGCGAAATCTTTCCAGTGCATTGGAACGTTCGCTCCCTGAGAAATCCCACAATGCACCGCAAAAACTAGGGAGCATCGATGCTCACTATGCTCCCTTACCCGAAATTACGTCACATTTCTGAAGTGCGAAACATAAACCACACGAGCCAACTATATAAATATAATGACACGCGATAGAAGATTTGAAAAGACAAACCATTGATTTCAGCATAAACATATCACTAGACAGGTAATAAACACATCTAGTTAACATTTATCATTAATATTTGGCTGAAATGTTGTAAGAACATGTAAAAGAACAATGTGTTTAAAGAGAATAAAAAATTATATCAAAAAGAGATTGGTCCTGCCTGTTGTTGATTAATTACAGCGGTGACGTTCTACAATGTTGTCCGCTGACATTGTACGCAGTCATGTCACCAGAAATTGAGTAATCACTGTCCCAATATGCAGTGAACCAGGGAACTTGACCGATTTTGTGTACACGATATACTGATTTACGAGCTCGGGAGCTAGGGAGCTGATTGAGACGCACCCCTAGTAACAACCTAGAACACCCTAACAACATCTCTAATAGCTATAGCAAACCCCTAGTAACATTCTAAATCTCATTAGCAACAATCCAGAACACCCCAACAATGCCTCTAGCAGCTAGCAAAGCCCTAGTAACATTCTGAATCTCCCTATCATGCCACCCAAAATATCCTAGGAACAAACAAACAATGCCCTAGCTAAAACAAACACCCTAGGAACCATGCAGCAATGCCCTAGCAACTAACCAGAACACCAATTTACTACAACTCATTAGCAACCACCTAGCAATATTCTAACAACTACATAGAACACCCTAACAACGCCTCTATCAGCTAGCAAAGCCAGAGTAACATTCTAAATCTCCCTATAACCACCCAGAACATCTTAGCAGCAAACTAGCAATGTCCTTAGCTGAAACACAGAATAGGATGTAGTTACTAGGGCTTTGCTAGGTATTAGAAGCGTTGTTAGGCTGTTTTAGGTTGTTGCTAGGATGTTCTGGGTGATTGCTTGAGAGATTTAGAATGTTACTCAGGCTATTTTACTTTAGTTTTTGCCTAAATGTGTAACTTTTAACTTCAGTAAACATAAGTCATTGGTTCTCACATGAAAGCCTCTTATTTTCCAGAAAGGTAAAGTTAAACACGACTGTTTATTTTTGCTTTCTTAACATTGAATTTTTTCAAAGCATTTAATTTTTTTGACACTTGTTTTTCTCCACACTGACACCCTTTCTCTTTAGCACAGATTTGTTTCTCTCTCACACACACAGACGCGCTGGTGTCCCCAGCAGCAGCTGGTGGAGGGAGTTGAGCAGAGCCCTTCTAAAGCCCTGCTGCAGAGGCCATGTGGACACTTTAAAGCTCTTCTCTGCAGCCTGTGAAGTTGTTAAGGAGCTCTGCAACACTGGTGACTGGCGCTGTGAATTTCATGCCAGCTGTAGCGCACAGCCCCCTCCTTCTGTTTCTGTCTCTTTTCTTTCATTCTATCTATCACTGCGCACTCTGTGGCAATAGACGTCCCCTCGCACTTCTGTTGTGGCCAGCCGGACATAGGATTTGCACGGCTCTGTGTTTGTGTAATAGTGAAGTCCATCTGGCTACAGGAAGGATTTTTTTTTACCTGTGCTCAGTACTGAGAACTGTTCTTGCGGATCAGACACAGTGGCCCCTTTACACCTGGAATTAACATGTGATTTGCGTCTGGACAGAACAGAAGCCTGAATAAAATAAATAAATAAATAAATAAAAATGTAATTGGGACTTTGGTCACACTTTAGTTTGGGGAGCAATTCTAACTATTAACTAACTATTAACTATGACTTTTGCCTCAATAAACTCCTAATTTGCTGCTTATTAATAGTTAGTAAG
>NW_015548251.1:561854-580149 GCF_001515605.1 Sinocyclocheilus anshuiensis
CTTCTGCTCCGTGTCACATGCTAAACTGTATGCACTGTAGCTCTATTTATCATCGAGTTATGGAAGTCTGTTTCCGTCACTGAATAAAAAAATAAAAAAGACAATTGCAACATTTTATCTCACAATTCTGACTTTTTTATCGCAATTGCAAGCTTACATCTCGCAATTCTGACTTTTTCTCAAAATTGCATGATATAAACTCGCAGTTGCAAGAAAAAAGGCAAAATTGCAAGATATAAACTTGCAGTTCTGAGAAAAGAAGTCAGAATTGCGAGTTTATCTTGAGAAAAAAATATTGTGAGAAAATAAGTCGGAATTCTGTCTTTTTCTTTTATTCAGTGGTGGAAAGATGTTTCCATAGGATAGCATGATATTCCTTTAGCTGGATTTGATCTTTTCCTTTAAATGAACCTCATTCAATTATGCAACCGAATGCTTATCAAGAAAGAGAAAAAAAATCATGGGATATAGTTCATTAAACCCAGTATCTGTTGTCTTTATTTTTACATTGCGAGAGCAGAATAAAAATAAAAGACAATGAAAATGCATTAGCATACAGCTTCATCAAATGTGGTCAGGAACTGTTCTTGACCATCTCAAAATGTGGTTTGATTGTTCCAATCACAATGCATCTTAGGTGTATTTACACCTGCCTTTTCATGTGGTCAGGTGCTGTTCGATTGTCATCTGATCACCTTATGCATGTTAATGCCAGGTGTAAAGGGGGCCTTTGAGTCCAGAGTTGTGATTAGTGAATACAATATATGATGTTTGATCTGGTGTTTATGCTGAGACTCCACCATTATTACTCAGTACAAGTGAAATATATCACTATCATATGATTCTTTGTTTCATACTGTATAGGATCAAAGGCCTGAATTTGAATGAGCAGATGCGGCACAATTCTTCCATATCAATTGTCATGTTCTAGATACACCAGGATTGTCAGTCAATAAAGTCAAACGCACACTATGAGACAGAAGCTCAACTCCATGGCAGGGTTTAAAAAGATAGTTTTAAAATAAAAATCCCATCATAAATTTACTCGCCTTAATGTTTCTTTCTTCTGCAGAACACAAAAGAAGATAATTTGAACTGTTTTTTTCCTAAACAATGAAAGTCAATGCATGAAAAAAAATAATAAAGGCCTCCTAAAGTGAATCGATGCGTTTTTGTAAGAAAATATCCATATTTAAAACTTTACAAACTGTAATCTCTAGTTTCCATTAACTATCATATAAGGCCCTGTCCCAAATGGAACACTTCATGTGCACTTGCCGTCTTATGGACTTACAATGGCCACCGCGTGGGCATGTCCGTTAAGTCCACGAGACTGTAGGGTATCCCATTTGTCATTTTAGCATTCAGAAGGGTCTTTGTGCCCTCTTTGTGGCCGTTATGTGCCCTCGATCCGCACTTCTGCCGAGCCCGCACTGGTGCGAGCTCCGCAGCAGACTTCTACCCGACAGTCAAAGCGGCATTACGTCACGAAAGTGCGTACTCAGAGGAAGACTACGAGGGTTTAGGGTGCCATTTGGGACAGGGCCTAAGTGTACATGAGAGAGGGCGTTCCAGCGGATGATGTAGGACATAGACGTAGCCGTAACTTCGAGTTTAACAACATGTGACGCTCTACTTAGAGCTGTTCACACCCTTGGACTCTGAACTATTGCATTATCAATGCCTAAACATAGTGCCTAATGAATCTGCGGTGGTCAGGTGGTAGTGGTACAAGTTGTAGCTCTCAGAAAAGTTATACGAGGACGTGAACGCTTTTTACAAGTTGGAATCTCGTAATCACGGTAATTCCGATATGGCGTGAACGCACCTTATCATTAAAAAGAGACAGCAACACAAAATCCCGCTCATGCCCTCTGGTGTCCAGTATGAATGAAACAGACATTACATGTGTTTATAGCGCTAGTTAATGGCCAATCCATAAAAATAATGCTTCTTTCAAAAGAAATTTAAAGTAAACGTGATAATCCATGTTTTTCTAGTGTACCGGAGTTTTAATGAAAGTGAACTGGAGATAATTTTTTTTTAAATAGCAAATTGCAAAAAAAAAAAAAAATAAAATTCTCTGATGTGCCAAGCCATCAGAACCGAGCTTCAGGTAATAATGCAGCTATCTAGGAACATATGGACCCCCCAAACCCTGTGTCCCGTCCCGTCACACTGATGGTACTCAAAACATTTTTTTCTAAGGTTGGCAAGTCTGGAATATGCTAGTCTCGAGTTTTGTTTACAGGAGCAAAGGAAGCAAAGGTTCCTCAGTTTAGCAAAGGAAAACCAGTCTCCTCTTGGATGGACTTTTATTTGACTTCAAAATCTTAAACCCCATTCACTGCCATTATAAAGCTTGGAAGAGCCAGTACATTTTTTAATATAACTCCGATTGTATTCATCTGAAAGAAGAAAGTCATAAACACCTGGCTTGAGGGTGAGTAAATTATGGGGCAATTTTCACTTTTGGGTGAACTATCCCTTTAATAAAATGTTACAGTCACTAAAACCACAGAATAAATTCACAAAATGTGCCAACAAATGAATAATTCATAGGAACAAATTATTTGTGGCCATGATATCTTTCTTTTTTTTTCAGATGTCATACATTTATTTTTGGGTGAAATGTCCCTTTAAATCTGCGACTAGTCTGTGACAAAAGCCTCAGACTGTAGCCAACCAATTTCATCCATGTTGTTTCTTGTCAAGAATCCACTCTTGGATTAGAATGTGTGCTAAAAACATAAAGTGTTGCAGCACAGTATGCAGCAAAGTGGTGATAACAGAAAACAAGAAACTTTGTGCTCAAGATGGCTAGCATATCTGATAGCGTGCGCTAGCCTGTAGACATAGCTTTCATTACTATGAAAACATGACCAAATTTAGTACGTCCAAGGGACGTCGTAGTCAGACGTCCAGATACCACCGGATTTGCACGTCGATTAGACGTACAGATACGGTCCGGGACCGACCGACGCAATATAGACATGATCTGCACGTCGGGCCGACGTCTCATGTTTGTTGGGATGGTGGCGACTTCCAAGGCCCTGTCCCAAATGGAACAGCTCATGTGCACTTGCGGTCTTACAGACTTACAATGGCCGCCGTGTGCGCGTGTCCGTTAAGTCCACGAGACCGTAGGGTGTCCCATTTGTCATTTTAGCATTCAGAAGGGTGCTCGCGAGTGACCCCTTTGCAGCCGTTATGCGCCCTCGATCCTCACTTCTGCCGAGCCCGCACTGGTGCGAGCTCCGCAGCAGACTTCTACCTGACAGTCAAAGCGGCATTACGTCACGAAAGTGCGTACTCAGAGGAAGACTACGAGGGTTTAGGGTGCCATTTGGGACAGGGCCTAAGTGTACATGAGAGAGGGCGTTCCAGCGGATGATGTAGGACATAGACGTAGCCGTAACTTCGAGTTTAACAACATGTGACGCTCTACTTAGAGCTGTTCACACCCTTGGACTCTGAACTATTGCATTATCAATGCCTAAACATAGTGCCTAATGAATCTGCGGTGGTCAGGTGGTAGTGGTACAAGTTGTAGCTCTCAGAAAAGTTATACGAGGACGTGAACGCTTTTTACAAGTTGGAATCTCGTAATCACGGTAATTCCGATATGGCGTGAACGCACCTTATCATTAAAAAGAGACAGCAACACAAAATCCCGCTCATGCCCTCTGGTGTCCAGTATGAATGAAACAGACATTACATGTGTTTATAGCGCTAGTTAATGGCCAATCCATAAAAATAATGCTTCTTTCAAAAGAAATTTAAAGTAAACGTGATAATCCATGTTTTTCTAGTGTACCGGAGTTTTAATGAAAGTGAACTGGAGATAATTTTTTTTTAAATAGCAAATTGCAAAAAAAAAAAAAAATAAAATTCTCTGATGTGCCAAGCCATCAGAACCGAGATTCAGGAAATAATGCAGCTATCTAGGAACATATGGACCCCCCAAACCCTGTGTCCCGTCCCGTCACACTGATGGTACTCAAAACATTTTTTTCTAAGGTTGGCAAGTCTGGAATATGCTAGTCTCGAGTTTTGTTTACAGGAGCAAAGGAAGCAAAGGTTCCTCAGTTTAGCAAAGGAAAACCAGTCTCCTCTTGGATGGACTTTTATTTGACTTCAAAATCTTAAACCCCATTCACTGCCATTATAAAGCTTGGAAGAGCCAGTACATTTTTTAATATAACTCCGATTGTATTCATCTGAAAGAAGAAAGTCATAAACACCTGGCTTGAGGGTGAGTAAATTATGGGGCAATTTTCACTTTTGGGTGAACTATCCCTTTAATAAAATGTTACAGTCACTAAAACCACAGAATAAATTCACAAAATGTGCCAACAAATGAATAATTCATAGGAACAAATTATTTGTGGCCATGATATCTTTCTTTTTTTTTCAGATGTCATACATTTATTTTTGGGTGAAATGTCCCTTTAAATCTGCGACTAGTCTGTGACAAAAGCCTCAGACTGTAGCCAACCAATTTCATCCATGTTGTTTCTTGTCAAGAATCCACTCTTGGATTAGAATGTGTGCTAAAAACATAAAGTGTTGCAGCACAGTATGCAGCAAAGTGGTGATAACAGAAAACAAGAAACTTTGTGCTCAAGATGGCTAGCATATCTGATAGCGTGCGCTAGCCTGTAGACATAGCTTTCATTACTATGAAAACATGACCAAATTTAGCAGCTTTTTCTGATTGGATAGTGAATTCACTAACATAAGTAGTTGATGTCTATCCAATCATGATAAAGGTGTGGGTCAACATGATTTCAGATGTATTCTTCGGTAGAAACACTCTCATTAGCTGTGTCGTAACTCACAGTTCACATTCTCAATCAAGTCACCACACAGCTGTTTGCACCTCTCATGTGCTGCTCATGTGGATGAGAGCATCCGACTGTGGTGATGCACACACCTGTGAGGGTGCCGGAGATACAGGCCTATCACTGCATCTCAAACCCACACATGTCATGCGGTGCGTGTACCCTTACACTAATAAAGCACATGTGACACATGTACAGTACAACTGCCTGTGTCACTTGACAATCTGGCACCATGCAAATCTGACACTGCTCTCTCAAGTCAAGCGATGGAAGCGTTCTCACTCCACCTGGTAGAAATCGCACGTGTCGCACTTCTCCCTTCCCTTCCCCTCTCCTCCGATCCTTTCTCCACTCTGTATGAACAGACTATATGAGTGAAGGTGCTGTGGAAGAGGAGCATCTCCTCAGGACGGGTGTCCATCTGTCTTGCAGGGAATAGCTTCCTGTTTCTTCTTCCTTCCTTCAGCCACATCAGCAGGGGACAAGCTGCTCCTCATAGTCCATGCCAGCAGTAACTTCATTACACCAATCCAACCACATACCCGCCACCCCTATTTATATGGAATCCCAGCAATCAATCTCTAAGGTTTGTTTGTATGTGCTTGTTTGTAGTTTGTTTGTTTTAATTGAATATATATATATATATATATATATGTGATTTTAAATACATTTTATTTAATTGTAATGCCCTGTTTGGAAGCAATCATAGTGAACCTGCATTTGTTTGTGTGCTTGTATGTTTTTTAATTGAATTGAATTTATTTTAATGCCCTGATTAGCAGCAATCAGTAGAAATACAATGTGTGTGTATGTATGTGTGTGCATATACATGTATGTTTTATATTTTATTTTACGCATGTGTGTGTATACATTTTTATTTTATTTTATTACGGTAAGATTTATATTTCATGCTTTAGATGTGAGAAGGCATCTGAGATCTATTAATAATTTGTGTTATTTATTTATTTAAATGAATTGATCACATTTATTTGAAGGAAAAAATATTTTTATATATTTAAATATATTTGACATATATATTTTTTAGTATTTAAATTTTCATTTCATTTTATTTATTTATTTATTTTATTTATTTATTGAGTCATTTAGCAGACACTTTTATCCAAAGCGACTTACAAATGAGGACAATAAAAGCAGTCAAAACTAAAGACGATATAGATCGTACACCCCTAATATAATATAATATATATATATATATATATATATTTTATACACACACACATACACACACACACAAAGAAAAACAAGTAGATAGAATAGAAAAATTATTTATTATTTATTATTGCAATACAATGCACAGTAAAGAAATGAATTAATATATTTTGAGATCCCCATATAATAATTAGAATAATTCCATTATAACTTCCTATATAATGATATAGAATAATTCCCTTAAAATCATTATGTCCCTTATGTGAACTGATGTCACCACACACCAGAGGTTTGAGTGATTCTCTTTATGTTGAGGCCTTGGCCTTGGAACAAACAAACCCATTGTAACCATGCGGGACACTGATTGGCTCTATTTTTACATCTCCATGTGACTGAGGTAGGCTGTTCGACATCCGGTGTCAGCACACACCTGTTTTGGGTGTTCATTCTGCGACTTGCTTGCACAGACGACATGGGCGATGACAGGGAAGCCTTCATCTCCACAGCCCTGCCATTCAGCAAAGCTCATCAAAACCAACATTTAAGAGAGTCTTCTCAATGTGAAATTGAAAATAAAAGCTATAACCTCATGTTTCTGTCTCTCAAAACTTGACGATTCAATCTATCCACCTTATTTTTTTCATTCGAATGTGTGAGGCCTCCAGTGTCATTCGCTTCAAGTTATTTTACCTGTTCAAAAACACTCCATTATGCTGCTTGATATTGCAAACTGGTATTTATCATCACATTATTTATCATAATCGTAAACAGATTGGTTTGCAACACAGTTTTACCGTCTACTGCACTTTATTTTTTAGTTATTTACCTATTAGCGGGAGGCTAATGAATCTGAAGTCTCACACATTCAAAGAAAATAGCTTACTTTCGCATTGCAAAATAAGATTGATAGCATAGCCATACAATATAAAGATTATATTATTATTATTTAACTAACTAATTTAGCTTAACTAATAAGCTACTTTTTGCAGTTCACAGACTATTGTGTGAATGAGAAATCTATATAGTGTTCAAATCAAATGTGGCCTATAGGATAGCATATTTGCTCTGATGAGTTGAGATGATAATAATAATAATAACTTTAATAATAATAGTTAATAATCATTTTATTTTATTTGTGTTACACCCATTTAAGTTTTCTATTCTTTATTAGACTGTGAGCTTACTCTTTTTATATTATAAATTAAAAGTTGTAAAAATTCCAAAAAATGTCTTTCTCCCAATACAATCAACCACAAATACAGGCCCATCTCCATCTGAACCAATAGGATGTTACAATTGTTGGAAACATCTACATCACTCACTATATGCCAAGATGATGAGTTGGAGCATCCTGATAATTAGGCCGTCATTCTGGGCAGGTGCGCTCACTCTGAACGGAACCAGATAAAAACAGTCACTGTTGGATTAGGCAGACTAAGGTAGGATCATGTGCGCTAATAACTTATAAATGATCGTAATGACCATCTGTTCCCTAGTGGAGTGTTCACTCTCCGTGTAGCGTTTGGCAGACATGCTGGAAGCTCTGGTCTAATTCCTTTGAAAATGCCACTCGTTGGCTCCTTGCTGGGATGAGATAAGATCTGTGTTTGACTGAAATGGGAAAAGAGCGTCTGCACCGTACACCTTAATTTTCTGCGTTACACACATGTGCTGCCACGTATGCACGTACCACAATGCACAGCATGCTCTATAAATCAGGACGAGGGTTTGCCCTATCATATTAATCCATACTCGTTTATCTTTGCTAATTGCTGGGTGCTTGATTGAAATTTGTACCCTGCATTTTTTCCTCACTGACATCTGCTGTTGCATATGAACCGATTACGCCTGTAGATTTTCAGTATGTCTGGTCGGAGAGTTTCCGTAGATGACAGCTACTCTTGCTAGGCAAGCAGCCCGGCTTTCCTTTTTAATCACCTCTAAACCACATTTGTCACAGTGGACACTCGGGTGCAAGTAAAAACCTCTGGTGGTAGACTTAGAAGAACGAATGTTATCCGCAATGTGTTTCTCTCTCTCTCTATGGCTCGCAGCAGATAAGTGGGCAGAAGCTGAGCAGATGGGTGCAGACCTCAGCATCCGTACACAGAGCAGGAGCTTTATAGTCCTTACTGTGCTGGATCGGAGAATGTGCCCTAATCTCAGCGTGGAAGAGCTGGAGATCCTAATACTAGACCCGCTTTGGCCGCTGCGCGTTTAAAGACTACAATGTAGTTGAGGCAAGGTCAAATACAGGCCCTACAGAAAAAAAAATTCTCATAGCCTAACAAGTTGAGATTTTAGCTTAATTTTCTATTTTTAAGGGAAAAAAGACAAAAATACTGATACAGAAATGTATTTATTTATTTTATTTTTTTGTAGTGGAGAAGACCCTAGTGCATAGTTGTAACATTTGAAGTTGCAAATTAAATATTATTGGAGTACATTTTACAAGAAAATACAATTTAAGTTTTTCTACTTCAAAAATGTACCTTTAATTCAATATGTTACTAGCCTTTTCTTTGTAATTATTTGTGAAATTTAGCAATTTCTGAGTGAAAATTATTTCAAAGTAAATCCTACACTAAAAAAAACACAAAAACAATTGGTGTAGAAAAAGTTTCCACACAGAAATTGTTTGTAAATCCCAAATAATTACAGAAAATGGCAACTGACACATTGAATTAAATGTGAAATTTTTGTCAATAAAGTTTTATTTACAACTTCAAAAAAGTATTTTTACAGTGTACGTTTTTTTATTACGTGAAAAAGAATATTCCAAAATTAATCAGAATTTGGTCATATTCCAATCACAGGATGCCAGCTCCTGCATCAGCAGCATCACACGCATGCAAGAAGAAAACATGAAGAGAAGAAATTGTTGAATGAAGTCTTTATTTTTGTTTTCTTTGTGCACAATAAGTATTCTCGTAGCTTCAAAAAAATTACTGTTGAACCACTGATGTTACATCGACTATTTTAACGATGTCCTTACAATCTTTCTGGGCCTGGGAACATTTCAGTTGCATTGCTGTCTATGGAGGATCAGAAAGCTCTCGTATTTCATCAAAAATATCTTAATTGAGTAATGAGTAATTAATGACAGAATTTTAATTTTTGGGCGAACTATTCCTTTAATATACACTACATTCATTTTTTTTTTTTGTATTAGTTCTTTGAACCATTTTAAACCCTGCAAGAAAAGCTCCCCCGAAATGACGTTGCTCATTCAACTGTACCTGAAGTTTACAGGACCATAGCAATACTGACAGTGAATACTGATAGGGAATTTAGATTTCACTATGTATGAAGTCTGAATAGATTTAATGCACCCTTGAACATTACTGATGTTTCCAAACAAGTTTTTGCAGCATTTGAATGATCAACATAATTTATGTGCTACAGGTAAACTAATATTTGGATTTGCTAAACCTTTTTGGGCAGAAACTTGGCTACAGTTACAAATTTGATTTTCCTAGACAACTATGTCTGCAAAAAGAAGTAATTTTAACACATTTCAATATGAAATGTTTCATATTTTTACAAGACCAGCCTATGCTTTTCTCGTTTATATTACAGCTCTATACACTAATACACATCAACAAATGTCTCCTTTCTTTCTTTCTTTCTTTCTTCCAAAGCTGAAAAATAAAATGAAGTCATTGCACTCTGCTGACTATATGAAAGAGCAACATCTGAGCAATAAAATGTTCCAGTGAGCTGTTAGTGTTACTGTAGGACTGTGTGTCGGGAGTGTTTGTGATAATGTTGGAGCAGGCGTATGGTGTCCAGATCTTCCTCTGGGAGATGAGTGTGTCAACTTCTGCCCACATAATCTGCTGTCTTTGTCGTGTCTGCTGAGCTGGTGTCATCTGTGTCTCTTTCTCTCGCTTTCTGTGGTTGCTGTATGCTTAAATGCAGATGTTTCTTTATGAGTCCACTGCAGATCATTGGACTGAAATGACTGCATGGTAAAAAGGTTATGAGATGCACGGAAGACCGTGTTTGTCTGTGCTTGCTGGTTTCCATGTGTGCTCAGTGGTTGTGTAGTTTGGAAATATGTATGAAAATATATGCATCTTCCATAAGGACGGCTGCTTCGCTGCCATCCCATCGGTTCCCTGTATATCTCTTCATTATCACTGATCACTCAATCACTCACAGTCGTCCAACCTCTCAGCATGTGGCTGGGTGTAGTTTGTCATCATTTCCTTACTGAGCCGCACGGCTGCTTGCTAGACAGAAGTCTACCTCCGACGGAGCCGAGTAGCTTCCTGGTTTCATCTGTGGGCTTGTTGGAGAGGATCAGACAATGATGAACTAATGAGTGTTAATTAGCACGCTCATTGGGGCTGCTCTTCTGAGAGGACAGGGGTGGAGCAGGGTCAGAGAAGGGACGCTGCTGTGGAAATCACTGCCAGTTACAATTAAACTTGTTTATTTGTTCAGTGTTATATCTTTTTGTACCAGATTTGTGGGTTAGTTTTTTGGACATAAAGATATTTGATTGGCATTTTAGTAATGTTAAAACTAGATAAAAGCCAATTGCTTTTCTGTTTTTTTTTTCTTCTTTTTTTTCTGTTGTACTTTTGTATCATTTTATTTATTTATTTAGAGGTTTTGCGTTTGAGGTTTGTCACTATACACTGTCATTTTATGGATGAGCGCGAGCAGGACATTTTTCAAAATTTCTCCTGTTGGGATCCAAAAAAGAGAGAAGGGTATACAACATTAGAACAAAATATTTAAATATATATATATATATATATTTTTAAAGTAATCCTTTAACAACTGACACTTGTTCAGATGTACATTTTTGTAGAAATTATATTTATAGCATAAATAAACAAAAATGCCAAAGTAGGAAAAAGTGAGAACAGTTAGTACATCCCTATATTTGTCACAACAATAAGTGTCTAAAATTAGAATCAGATGCACCAATCAGTAAAAATTAAGTGCAAATCCATGAAAGATGAAGAGCACAACTTGTAATTTAAATGAACTTCAGAATATAAATTAAAAATAGAATAAACTTTTTTTTTTTTTTTTAATAATTTTACACCTTAAAACACCTTATGTGATATCTGTCTAAAGTGGCGAATGGAGAAACAAAACACATTTGGTTTTTAATGAACTTCAGAATACTAATTAATAAATGACAAATATAATATAATAAAAACATTATTTTACAAAACAGAGAATAATACTTTAGAATTACACAAAATCTAATTTACATTACTATTACAAAATGAACGTCACACCTCTGTTTATCAATTTGCACTGGCTACCAGTAGCTGCTCGCATTAAATTCAAGGCATTAATGTTTGCCTACAAAACCCCCACTGGCTCTGCACCCATTTACCTAAATTCCCTTATGTGCCGTCTAGAAGCTTGCGTTCTGCAAGTGAACGGCGCTTTATTGTGCCATCTCAAAAAGGCACAAAATCACTTTCACAGACTTTTACATTAACTGTTCCCTCCTGGTGGAATGACCTGCCCAACTCAATCCAAACAACTGAGTCCTTAGCCATCTTCAAGAAACGACTGAAAACACATCTCTTTCATCTTTATTTGACCCTCTAACTCTAGCACTCTCTATTCTAACTCTATTCTTTAAAAAAAAACTTGCCCCTTTTAGACTTGCACTCTATTCATTTACTAACTGCTTGTTTTCTTTAAAAAAAGAAACTCTATTCTTTTTTCTATTCTACCTGTTTTCTTTTTATTTATTATATAATAAAAAAATTAAAAAAACCTTCGTGTACTGCGTTAGGCTGAGACTTGTTATAGCACTTGCATATCATTGCTTTCTTGTTGATTTTGATTGCTTCCATTGTCCTCATTTGTAAGTCGCTTTGGATAAAAGCGTCTGCTAAATGACTAAATGTAAATGTAAAATAATAATATCAATTATACAAATCATAAGCATTTACACAACTTTGACTCCTCTCAGCCAGCATTGCTGTGTGTCATTTTCAGATGAATGAGTTGGACTCATGCCATAGTACTGATTTGTTCATTCTTGGACATCCTCTTGAGAATGAAGTAGTCACTCAGGAGAAGATGGATGGAGGCCTCATGGGAAATTCGGGAAAGTCTTTACTCTCAAACTCATATACCCAAGGCCATAACAACCACAATGGGACACTCCTCCTGATCCAATATTTAGATTAGTGATCAATCGATATGGATTTTTCAGTGGTTGATTAATAACTTATTTCATGGACCCCTCCCTGGAATGTGCTTACATCCATATACATATTGCACATGAACTTATTTTTCATCCTTTGTATGATCTTATATCTTACAGAGATCATTTTGATTTTGCTAAGCATTTTTATTGTTCTTGAAACAAACATGCAAAGCTTCTGGGTTCTGCGTGGATACATTTCATCAAGGATGAGTAGGAATGATCTGGAAAAGTGTGCAAGAGGCACAACATAATTCTTATCAGTCTTTTCATGAACACAAATGAGATGGTGCAACGTTAGCAGTACTGATTTGCTGAAAATAAGTAAAGTGGGTGTGGCCAAATTAGGATTATTGCTAACAGCTCACACATTTTTCTTTTATTTGATGTACCCATTTACCAGAAATTTGTGCTATGTCTTAAAGCTGTTGTTTTACACATCAAGGCCAAGCAAAATGCTGTATTTTACATCGGTTAGGCCTTGCATTGCACATTTTCGTGATTATATATGTGATTAGCCACAAACAGCGCTCACAGCGAGCCTCATACTGTCTATCTGTCTGTTCTTAAATCTATCATTCCTCTCCAACCTGTTTGCCTTCTATCACTGCATTAATTAAGGTTTTCCATGTCGATTTTCCAGGAGCGTAAAGAAAAAAAAAACAGTCAACCCAGCGTCACAGAATAAAGTCTGTCTCAAGGCAGAAACAACTGCGAGAGCATGCATGGCAGCTTCCAAATGAGCTGTAGCTTGTTTGATCTCTTGCTAACCGCTCAAATCCTGCACAGCTTGAGAATGATGTGGTTTAGCAACTAGCTGCCCTGGCTCCTCTCAGGACGACTATCTGGCTGACTACTGACAGTGTGTGTGTGTGTGTGTGTGTGTGTGTGTGTGTGTGTGCGTGCTTTATCTGTAGACACTCCCCCTCAGATCAATGGCATAGTCAATACGGCCCGTGCCTTGCCCATGTGACAGTGGGTATTAAAGAGGTGAGCAGCCTGTTTCTCCTGAAGAGACGCAGCTAATATCTAGAAGGAAAAGCCATATGCTAGCCTGCTGAGTAATGCGGTCACAATCAAGCTTATCTGCCTTGTACAGCTGACCCTGTGTGTCTAGTCTAATGAACTGGACCAGATCAAAGAAGAGATCTGTTAACTTAAACACGTGGAGTTTGTGAGACCGACTGAGACATGAAGAAAAAAAAAAAAAAAGACATGATCCGTGTGTGAACCTGGATAGGCACCACTCAAAGGCATTTCATGTGGTTACACTAAGTCGCCCGTTTTGCAGCTGAAACCAGGTCAAAGCATGATATGCTGCATGAGGGTTTAACCGGTTTCACTTATAGGATGAATTAATAACCCAGTTGTCACACAGTAGATCCTTTCCTGGTGCATCTTAAAAGAGAACCATTATTTTATCTCATTACAGCAGGCAAGCTGTGTCAACACCACATCAAACCCAAGTCATGGACAACACAAGTCAATACATAAAAATATTGTGTATGGGTCATGTTTAATCCCACCCCAAAAAAGAAATAAATTTGCATGTGTGTATACAGGTGCATCTCAATAAATTAGAATGTCATGGAAAAGTTAATTTATTTCAGTAATTCAACTCAAACTGTGAAACTCGTGTATTAAATAAATTCAATGCACACACTCTAAAAAATGCTGGGTTGTTTCAACCCAACTTTGGGTCAAATATGGGCTAACCCAACTGTTGGGTTACATCAGTCTGTGTGCATTGAATTTATTTAATTCAATCATTTAATTAAATAATTATTTACACCTGTATGTAGTTTGGGGTCAATAAGAAGTCTCTTATGCTCACCAAGCCTGCATTTATATTAAAATATGGTAATGTTGTGAATAACTGTTTTAGCTATATTTTAACTGCAGTAGTTATATTTTAAAATGTTTTCAGCAGGCATTACTCATGTTATGATCCTTCAGAAATCATTCTTTCATGCTGAATTGGTGCTCAAGAAATGTTTCTCGTTATAATCAGTGTTGAAAACAGAGTCAAAATACAAGTATTAATTTCTTTCAAAGTATTACTAATTTATTTAATAAATATGTATTGTATTGTATAGTATTTGTTTTAACTGTACTGTATCATTGTATTTCAGTTTTTATTATAATTATGTGGGGTATAATTAATGTGATTTAAAAAAAATCTCCAAATTAAAATGTCTGGCTGCATACATTGAAGACAATTTAAGGTGTAAATGTGCTTAACTGTCATAAAAATAATGTTACATTAGAATAAATCCTGTCATGGTCCTAGAATAGACTGAATTAAATACAAAATATAATTTAATATTCCCTTTTAAGTTTGGGTTGAAACGCATTTGTTTTTGTGATATTCACTTCTGAATAGGCATGCATGTTATAGGCTCATTTGAGGGACTGGAATTGGAGATATACATATTTTTTTCTGAAGAGTGAAAGCCATATGCTGCTCTCTCTAAACTTACAAGTCAAACTTTGCTCCACCGAAAAATCTTCAGTTCTTTTCCCTTGTTGTCTGATCACATGCAAGTGCATGAGGCCAGATTCATGGCTTTTTAAACCCATTAGTGACACCTGTGTGTTTGTGAGTGTGTGGATGATGGAGATACTCAGGAGGAGCAGGCGGCCAAAGCAGATTAGCAGAATCTCACATGTTGCGTAACAGATACTCTTCCTCGAACCTGCTGCAGTCCACCCATCAGCTGCTCCGCTAAACATACATATTTTACTTACACTTACAGTCTAAGTTTACAGTGTGTCTTCCCAGTTTGGGAAGAATATATAATGTATTTGAGTTCCCAGCATCTGAAATGGGTGCTTATGAAAGCCTAATGCTTAATTGCATGTATGTTGATTGGATTTTGGTAGTGTTCTTGTACACTGAAAAAAAAAATTTCACACTAAAATTGGCTAACAATTTGAAAGAAACAGCAAATAACACATTGAATTAAATGTGAAATTTTGTAGTAGTAAAAATTAAATAGTACTTTGTAAAATGTACTGTAATAATCTTTGTTTTTTTTTACAATTTCCCAAAATAAAAAAAATAAAAAATAAGTGTACAACAACAGCCAGTATAGCATGGCACTAGCAACGGCAAGGTCATGGGTTTGATTCCCAGGGAATGCATGAATACCTTGAGTGCAGTGTTGGCTTGGATATAAGTATCTGCCAAATTTACAAATGGAAAATCAGTACCTGTTTGGGTTGCAAAAATGCATTGATATGTAATGCAAATTCAACACACCGATACAAAAATCTAAAAATGTAATATAATAATTAATATTACTATATTATTATTATACCTGGTTTGTTATAAATGTAGTTCTTATCCGAAATACAATTCTTGACTTCTTCTGGTGTAAAATTATTAATTATATTACAATAATCAAAGCATAACAGATTGTGAACAAATTTCAGATTTTATTTTGCATTGCATCATTTATTAATCAAATCAAAACTTTGTCAAACCAAATATTTACTCTTGTATGTGTGTACATGCGAATGTATGTGGATTGTACAGTATGTGTGTGTGTGTGTGCATGTGTGTTGCACAGTATGTGTGTGTGTGTACATATGTGTGTGGCCTTAAGGTCCCTGCCAGACTGCTCACCTCATGTAGGTACAGTCAAAAGCTCTCACAAATGTCATTAACTTCCCAGCCTGTGGCTGATCAGTCCATGTGCTCACAAGCTGCTGCTGGCCAACTGCAGTGTGAGTCTTTGTGTCTTCTACCAAGAAACAAGACTGAGCTGTGGACAAGTTCACACTGAGTTCACACTGACAGTGACTTACAAAGTGACCAGGACACTCATTTTCAAAGAGAACTGTTGATTTCTGGCGACATGAGAGATAGGGGCTATTGACAGCATAATGTGGGCGTGTCCAGTGATGTGACCAAGTTGAGAAAAGTTAATCTTTATGCAAATTAGTAGAAGTTTGTGATACTTCGAGCAGTTTCACTATTCTATATGATTAATTTCTATATATGTATATAATATGTATTATCACAGATAGTTTCTGCATTTTGTGTTAATTCATAGCAGCAGGAAAACTGATTCCTTGTCAAAACAAAATAAAATCGTTTTTTTCTCCATCTAATTTTCAATCTAATTTTCGCAAACATTGGAAAGTTATGCTGACCACCAGTGGGTCAATGATGTGACAATAAAAAAAAAAACATATCTATTAAATGTTTTAATAAAAAATGTAATAATAATAAAAAAAAAAGATTTGTGATTATTTGTGATAATAATTTTTTTTTTTTTTAGAAAAAAAAGCAACCCTTAAACCCTTAAAAATCCTCAATATAAGCAGATGAGAGCATACAAATTTATACAAATTCACCACCAGTTTGCCAAAACATAAATATCCAAAGCACATCAGCTGGTCGAGGGGGTTCCTCAAGGATCAGTTTTTGGACCCCTCCTCTTCTCCATATACGCTACATCACTGGGACCCATTATACAGGCACATGGTTTGTGTTACCATTTCTATGTTCATAGATATACAGTTCTACTTTTCATTTCAACCAGGTGATCCAAGGGTAGCTGCACAGATCATAGACTGCCTGGTGGACACCTCAGCTTGAATGCAAGCACAACACCTAGAGCTCAACTCAGAAAAGACAGACAAGGACAGCACAATCATGCAGATTTGCATTGCACAACATCAGGCCCTTCTTAACAGAGCATGCAGCACAACTCATCCAGGCCCTTGTCATTTCTAGGCTTGACTATTGCAGTGCTCTTCTGGCTGGACTTCTATCACATGCAATCTACAAATGATTCAGAGCTCAGCAGCATGAGTTGTCTTCAATAAGCCCAAGGAAGCCCACGTCACACCTCTGTTTATCTATCTGCTCTGGCTACTGAATGCGGCTTGCATCAAGTTCGAAATGTTGATGCTTGCATATAGAACAGCCACGGCCTCTGCATCGTCCTACCTCCACTCCCTCTTATGAGTCTACATCCTCTCTAGAAGCTTGAGGTCAGTAAGTGAGTGACGCCTGGACGCTTTGGATAGAAGCGTCTGCTAAATGAATACATCTAAAGGTAACATGTAATGTAAATGATTAATAATATTTGAAAAATGTTTGTCCACAAGATCAAAGTCATGTGTTCTCTTCACTGTTCTTGCTCCGGATCAGGAGGGGCTGTTGTTGAAGCAGTTAGTAGTAGGTCCTGGAGATTGGGACATGTGGTGTTCAGTAATAAACAGCACCATGGTGACCGCAGCTGTTGCAGTGGCAGACAGAGAACATCAGCAGCAGTAGTAGAGGTACCGAGGGTCCGCTGAGAACTATACACACCGGCAGGCCATGACTTCCACAAATAAATCTCTTAGGAGAAAAAAAGAGAGTAATAAAAAGCGTAGAGAGGGATGTGGGGGAGTGTGTATGACAGAGAAGGGAAGGATTATTTTCTTCTGGAACCCAGAATAATCAGAAGAGGCATAATTTTATGTCTTTTAAATTGGTGCCTTTAATTGATGTGTGCATTGGTGGCAGATTATTAGGAAAAGCCTTGTTTTTTTGCATCTCATTAGATAAGCAAATTCAGACATGCTAGATTAATCAAATTCATAATGTGATTATTATTAGAGTTCATTTTATCTTGTCGTGGGTTTACCACAAATTTTGTAGACATTAAAAAATAATATTTTTTATAATTATAACCTCTTGTTTTTAATTCTCTGCATACTGTATTAAGAGAAATGTGCATGTACAGCTGAGTGCCCGTATCCCTTTTAGTTTATGACTATATTCATAATGTAGCACAGTTTTTAGTGTTACATTATAATGGAAAACGTCAATAAAATAATACAGTCTTTGCAAAGAAATCTCTATTTTCCTAAATTATAAATAGAACCAACTGTTTTTGCCCTCAGTTAAAGTATATGTTGGCATAGAATTATACTGCAGATTTGCTCATGTGTTTTTAAGGCATTTTTATTGCCACAAATGAGCTACATGTTGCAGCAGTGACAGATTGCTTATATTAAAGCGGTCATATGATGCGATTTCAATTTTTCCTTTCTCTTTGGAGTGTTACAAGCTCTTGGTGCATAAAGAAGA
>NW_015548251.1:580302-580477 GCF_001515605.1 Sinocyclocheilus anshuiensis
AGCCCGGGGTCGTCACATGTGGTTGCCGCAAGCCTCCTTCGTCGAATCCGCCGGGTGCCGCTCACTCAAGCCACTGTGTGTTTCGATGTGAAAGCAAAACTACTTCGTTTGGCCTTCCAAAAGAGGACATAATGTTTCTATAAAGTGGGGCAGTTCCAACTTTGCAAGGACAGTC
>NW_015548251.1:580634-581025 GCF_001515605.1 Sinocyclocheilus anshuiensis
CCTGTAAGTACGTTTTTATATTTAAAGAATTTGCCACTGATGATTCAAATGCGAGTTTGAGCAGTGTAGAGTAGCGATAATAATAATGATAATGATTATATAATCAGTAATTATCAGAGGTGTGACCTTCTCGTTGTTTTGCAAGTCACAAGTAAGTCTCGAGTCTTTGCATTCAATTCTCGAGTCAAGTCCCGAGTCAACACAGGCAAGTCCAAGTCGAGTTGCAAGTCCTCAACTTTTAGCTTCAAGTCTTAAACAAGTCATTAGTGCTCTTTGCCCAAATTAGTGTCTCAGAATTAATTACCATATCAAATGTATAGTAATTTATATCAGGAAGGCAGGTAGAATATGTTTGACATAGTTCAATTTCATGTGAGATGGGTGCCCTTAG
>NW_015548251.1:581270-585678 GCF_001515605.1 Sinocyclocheilus anshuiensis
ATGGGTGCCCTTAGTAAAACTACTCAAGTTCAGTTTAGGGATTGTGCCAAAATAGGACAAGCAGTGAAAAAAAACAAAAAAAAAAACAAAACAAAACATTTTATTAGTAACAGAATAGCTAAAACAACAGAATTTAGTAGAAATACAGCTGCAACATACTTTGCATGTGTGCTTAAGAATATATGCTTCTGGTGTTATATCTAAGCCAATGAGCCATTATTTGGAACCTCAATGAAACTCATGGTGCTCCTCGGTGTCGGACAAACAGACGAAGTGAGGAATATGTTTAGCGTTTAACAGCAGCGGTCACGGTGATGATGAGGCGAGCACCAGTGAAGTGATTGCGGCCGCGCCTCTTGTTTCTCATGCCCCTGAACGCAGTCTTTGGCTTTTTGCCAGTCAAGCGCAAGCACGCAGGGACGCGTCTAGAGTAATAACGACTCTGATCTGATCATAAAGTCTTTCCGAGTCACAGGGCTCAAGTCCAAGTCAAGTCTCGAGTCATTGCTGTCAAAGTCTAAGTCGAGTCTCAAGTCTTCTTTAATTATGTCGAGTCGAGTCGCAAGTCATCAAATTTGGGACTCGAGTCCGAGTCAAGTCTCGAGTCATGTGACTCGAGTCCACACCCCTGGTAATTATGTCCCCACTGGATGCAACAAATGCCTCCTTTGTAATGGGTTTTAATGTCTTTGTCTCGTCGCGCCGGGACACATGGAAACACAGTATGATAAGGGCCGTAACATTTCCGTCACATGCTTGAAGTATTCAGCCAATCACAACACACTCGATAGCTTGCCAATCAGAGCACACCTCGCTTTTCAGAACGATGAGCTTTGTAAAAATCGACGCGTTTCAGAAAGGCGGGGCATAGAGGAGAAACAATAATGTAAATTATGTGGAAAATAATGTGTTTTTTGAACCTTAAACCGCATAAACACATTGCATTACACTAAATACACAAAATAATGTTCTTTTTAGCAACATCATATGACCCCTTTAAGGCAAAATAAACATGTTTTTATTGCTTTTTATCTTTAAATATTGTTTATGGAGAGACCCTGCTTAACCTATAAGCCATTTTTTAGCTTTCATCTTTGTGCTGCTGGAGAAAAGCCTGAGCTTTTTGACCATATGGTGCCCTGCATTATACTTTTACCAGAGCTAGACTCTGGGCCGCAACTTTGAGTGTGCTCACTAATATTCAAATAATCCGTGTGATTATGGGAGTGGTTATTAAAATGAATATGGGCAGCAATGTGGAAACAGATGTCCGATGACCCACATCTGTGTGTTCCTGCTGAGAAGGATGAGTGGATGTGTGTGTGGCCAGGCGGGTGTCTCACAGGGCACAGCTGTGGTCGGGCTGCTGGGTCGTCCACCCACCCATTTATCTGCCCTGGAGTGTCCTACAGAGACAAGAGCAATTCACTCCTACTGAGCAGAAAACAACATCTATGTCTGAGAAAATACTTGGAACTTTTTATAGTATAGGATGGCAGCAGTAGTACAATACTTAGAGATGAGCTCTGTGGTTTTTCTGTGTGCTGCAGATAGGCGGTTTTGCATGTGAAGGCTTCCCCGGCTGCATATACAGCCAAAAAACAGCAAAGATGTGCTTTTATATTGGAAAAATGATTAGAAGAGGGGACAGTCCCAGGAAAATATGCACAGAATGGCTGTGCTGTGAAAACACAAAAATTTAGTTTATTTCTAGCAGTAATTAATTTTGATCTAAAGTTACGGTCAGCATCACTCACAAAACTCAAAACTGAAGGCATTTCAACCATGTTGTAAAATGTCCGTTATTGATATCAATTATTATTCTTTTTATTCTCATGGCATGCCCACAGAATGGCCAACATCCATTCGCTGAATGTTTGACAGAAAAATGGCAATCGCTGACTGAAATTGCTAGCTCCATTCTGATTGGCTTGACGCAACTTCCAGGGCGAAGGACATTTTTTATTAGTGCATCTGGTAACAATTATATCAAACAATTATATATGTTAAATATTAAAATGATTGAATATTTGTTATGAATATATGAAATAAATTAATGTTAGTATGCATATATATACAGTATATATATATAAATAACAATAAATATAATGCCAAACTGCTTCGGTTTTGTTTTATTTTTCCATAATTTGAGTATTTTTTTCTTCATTTTGATATCACAGTTGTATCATCCTAACATTTTTTATGGTTTATGTCCCTGAAAAATATCTAAATGAATTTTAACAAAGAAAACAAATGCTTATGAAAAAAAAAACGTTTCAAAAAAGAAAAAAAAAAGGTTGGTCAGATTACATGTCAGTCAGACAGTGTTTTCCTGTTTAATTGGCTGGCTCTTGACTAGAATAAGTCGCACTGATGACTAGACATTTTGCTGCTAGTCTAGACTATTATTTTCTATTCTCTGTGTCCTTTCCAAACCTTCGTCACCTCATCCCCCTCTTTTTGTTCTCGTCTCTAGGGCATCACTCAGTGATTGACAGCTGGGGTCAGCATGTTGACACAGTACTCTGGCCCTGTCATCATGACTGTTCATCCCATGCTGGCCTGGGTTAGTGACAGACGCCGGAGGAGCCATTTACTCCCACTGCTGTTAAAGGCCCATCATCATCGCGGCGCAGCGGAGGGAGAGAATCCGTGTTTCCTGAAATCGTCTTCCTCCAACTGCCATAAATCAAAGGGAATCTGCGGGAACTTAATTAGCTTAATTGCTATGTTTGCTCTAACATAACACTGATCACTCCACCGTTTGAGATACTGCATTTGAATAGGGATAAAACAGATGGTACACTGTCTTTTCGCGCCCTTGTAGAAGATTGTTTGGGGAAGATGAGAAGTTTTTTTAATCTTGCTGCTTTTTGATTGGTCAGAGAGTGCCATGGTATTTTGAATCCTCAGAACTAAAATCAGATGTGTAGTTCAACATTCCTATCAACCGATCAGATTTTAGGGTTATGTTTAGGGCTGTGGTTGGAGCTTGAACAACGTTTTTACCAACTCATCAATTCCCTCTTATTTCTGTCAGTGGTTAATGGTTATGTTTAGACTTGGGGCGAGATGTTGATCCACTATTACAGTGACATCAAACGCCATTACGGATAGATACTGACATTCGTTGTTGTTCCCTATAGTGTCTCTTCAATTTTTAATCTCCAGGGATTTATAGTTCTGGGAAGCTACAGCTGCTCAAGCTCCACCCTTTGCCCTCATTGGCCCAAGTTCCCCACCCATTGCTGAGTCAATAGGCAGAGCTTGACATCCAGCTCCCCCTCTCAGGATGTAATGGGTGGAGCTTGAAGGCCCAACTACACCATAACCATAAACCTATCCCTAATTAGGTCAAGCTCCACCCATTAGGACCGCAGAGGTGGTTGTAAGGACATAGTTAAGATAGGCCAAGGTTGTAAGGACATAGTTAAAATAGTCCATGTGACATCAGTGGTTCAACCGTAATTTTATGAAGCTACGAGAATACTTTTTGTGTAACAATTTCTTCTCAGTCTTCGCAGCGCTTTCACAAGAGTATCACGACGCATACATGTGATGCTGCTGACGCAGGAGCCGGCGTTCTGACGTAGAACGTCCATCTCTCTTAGTTCATCATCTGTATATTCTGGTTCAAATAAGTAAGGCTGGGCAAAAAATTGTTGAATGAAGTTGTTATTTTTGTTTTTTTTTGTGCACAAAAATATTCTCATAGCTTCATAAAATTACGGTTGAACCACTGATGTTACATAGGCTATTTTAACTATTAACTATTATTTTAACGTCCTTACTACGTTTGTGGGCCTGGGAACGTTTCAGTTGCATTGCTGTCTATGGAGGATCAGAAAGCTCTCGGATTTCATCAAAAATATCTTAATTTGTGTTCCGAAGATGAACAAAAGTCTTACGGGTTTAGAACGACATGAGGGTGAGTAATTAAAGGGGTCATATGATGTTGCTAAAAAGAACATTATTTTGTGTATTTAGTGTAATGAAATGTGTTTATGCGGTTTAAGGTTCAAAAAACACATTATTTTCCACATACTGTACATTATTGTTTCTCCTCTATGGTTCTGAAACGCCTTTCTGAAACGCGTCGATTTTTACAAAGCTCATCGGTCTGAAAAGCGAGGTGTTCTCTGATTGGCCAGCTATCCAGTGCGTTGTGATTGGCCGAATACCTCAAGCGTGTGACGGAAATGTTACGCCACTTACCATACTGTGATGCCGTGTCCCGGCACGACCAGACAAAACCAATAAAACCCATTACAAAAAAGGCATTTGTTGCATCCAGTGGACATAATTATGGATTATAATGACTTATACTGTCTTTTTACTCACTGCGTTGCATTGCGCCGCGTAAACATAAAACCATGTCTGCATTTGTGATCGGAGAAATGACAAACAA
>NW_015548251.1:585737-603296 GCF_001515605.1 Sinocyclocheilus anshuiensis
CTTGCGGCAACCACATGTGACGACCCCGGGCTGGACTCCGCTTCATCCACGGTGAAAGCCGATCCGGCAATTGACAGCGCGAAGTTGATGTATTTCCTCAGCGACCACAACGAACAGCCTCCAGGCATGACAAAGCTGTATCGTCCTCTTTAGGAAGGCCAAACAAAGTAGTTTTGCTTTCACAACAAAACACATGGCAACAACAATACTACAGCGAGAATAAAAGTTACGCCTTCTTTCTTTGCGTGAACATTTGGGCGGCGTTATGCAAATCTTCCCACATCGTGATGTAGATATGTGGGGGCATGTTAGAAGGAGCCGTTTTAGGTAGGTGTGGTTGACTCAACTTTTACAAAGAATATCTCTTTGGATTTGAGACTTTAGTCTTTGCAACTTTACAGATCTTCTTTATGCACCAAGAGCTTGTAACACTCCAAAGAGAAAGGAAAAATTGAAATCGCATCAATGGCCCCTTTAATGACAGAATTTTCATTTTTTGGGTGAATTATCCCTTTAATTATTTACCATGTGATGATTCTGCTAATGTATTTAATATGCACTCCATTCAGAAAAAGAAAATGAAGAAAGGTTCAGTGGTGAACTATTTTATTCATCTGTGTGTACTTGCTTACTTATTAGTCACCTAAATAACCTAAAGATGAAAGGACCTAGTAAATGGTCACTTTAAAGCCAGTTTCCTTGACTACGGCATTTCTATGGCAATTGTCAAATTCTGGAGAGCATCAAAACAGCCCGTAGCCTATGTAAATAAATAGTTGTTTTGTTTTATTGGATGTTGGTATGTTACATTTATAGTAGTAGTGTATATTGTATTGTATAATAGTATAGTAGTAGTGTATATTGGCCAGTTTCATCAGTTTCAAGGTCTCAGCCTATCTCTGTTCACTTCAATGAAACTATCAACTTCAGATATCTTACCCCTACAGAGGTAAATCAACTGACAGCATGTTCCTTTTGAGAATACCTTTGTAGTTTGGATTGTATAACAGTGCTGGTGTATGTGGGAGGGTGGCTGGTATTCATGTGTTTGCAGAATTGCTGCAGAAACCGTCTGCATGTTACCACTGATGAATTTCAAAGACGTGATTTCGCCCACTGAAACGCAACATGAAGAGCACTTTCATGGTTTAAGAAGATATCCAATACAATAAGAGGGTACCAGAAGGGAAGAAAGTTTACGTAGGCTGTCTAATTGTTTTTTTTGTTTGTTTTTTTTGAGTGGATCATATATTTCAGCATTTGGTCAGGCTCCATTTTTTTTCCTCCACACCAATCCTTATTAGTGTTTTCTAAACCTTTTTGCAATCTCTAACAGACAGTAGCTAACTATATAATGGGACAATGTAAAAAAAAAAAAAAGACTCATATGAACCGATTAATCGAATCATTCAAAAGACTCAAAAACGGTTTGAATCAGTCTGATGAACTCACCGAAGTCAGAGCGGCTACTGAATCAACTATAACTTATAGAAAACATTGAATCAATGTGAACAATGTCACATGAAAAATAATACAAACTAAAACAAAAAAAAAAGATCCAATATTTTTTTTATATCTGGTATTTTACTGTACAAAAAAAAAACAACAACAAAAAAAACTGATTGGGTGGGCCTGCCGCCTGAAAAAGTTTTGGAAACCTTTTTCTGCTTATTTAATCTGTGAATCGAGTCGATCCGAATCAAAAAAATGAATCGGACTTCACAAATGAGAGAGAGAAGAGCGTATTTGATTACGTTAGTTAGCGTTGCTGTAAAAGCACAAAGACAATAAAATACATTAAAAACATAGTGATGTCGCGTTTTGTCACGCTGTACCGCGATGGAATAAGAATCCGGTGTTGTGTAATATTCGGTTCCCGTGAAAAACTGTTCCAATGGGCGGGGATAGTACGAATATTCATAGATTCGTTCCGCGGTGGGCGTGGCCTTTTGAACTACAAACAAGCGAATGGAAAGGATTGTGTTGTCTGTTCTTCAGCTCTTGTGTGATGAATTATTTTGAAAAGGTAATAAAGCCGAATGTTCATACGCCCCGTTTAGATGTACAGCTGTTTATGTTATTCACATAGGCTAAAATGCTTATTGTTTCGCATGTGCTTTTATCAGAACGCTTTATCATGGCCATATGACAATGTTTTGCTGTGTAGCTTACGTGGATGATACTAAACACCAAACACAGCACGAATCGAACACATTTCTTTCGTTCCTCGTTGTTTTTGTCGTTTATTTTCAAGCTGTAAGCTGTGTCCCTAGTTGCTGTGTATTTTGCTGCATCATAACTTTCACAACTTTTCATAACTTTCAGTGACTGCAATTAAACTCAAATGTCGTTAGATGCATGTTCAAATAAAGATTTTTTTTATTTTCAAGCTGTAAACTGTGTCCCTAGTTGCTGTGTATTTTGCTGCATCATAACTTTCACAACTTTTCATAACTTTCAGTGACTGCAATTACTCAAATGTCGCGAGAGACACATGTTCAAATAAAGATTTTTTTTTATGTTATCTGGTGTTGTTTTGTTGCCTTTTTTTTTGTTTTTTTTTGTCAAGAGCCTTGTAACAATTAAAAAAATAAATAATTAGCAACTGAGACATGTTGTTTATGGGTGTTTCTTCTGAGAGCTAAAATGCAATTTAAGAGAAGATAGACCAAAAGGGGGAAAAAAAGTCATTTTGTATGTATACTAAACACACACACACACACACACCTCAGAAAACACCAATAAACAACATGTTTCAGTTGCTAATAATTTATTTTTTGAATTGTTACAAGGCTCTTGACCAAAAAAAAAAAGAAAACACGAAAAAAGGCAACAAAACAACACCAGATAACATTAAAAAATCTTTATTTGAACATGCATCTAACGACATTTGAGTTTAATTGCAGTCACTGAAAGTTATGAAAAGTTGTGAAAGTTATGATGCAGCAAAATACACAGCAACTAGGGACACAGTTTACAGCTTGAAAATAAACGACAAAAACGAGGAACGACAGAAATGTGTTCGATTCGTGCTGTGTTTGGTGTTTAGTATCATCCACGTAAGCTACACAGCAAAACATTGTCATATGGCCATGATAAAGCGTTCTGATAAAAGCACATGCGAAACAATAAGCATTTTAGCCTATGTGAATAACATAAACAGCTGTACATCTAAACGGGGCGTATGAACATTCGGCTTTATTACCTTTTCAAAATAATTCATCACACAAGAGCTGAAGAACAGACAAAACAATCCTTTCCATTCGCTTGTTTGTAGTTCAAAAGGCCACGCCCACCGCGGAACGAATCTATGAATATTCGTACTAACCCCGCCCATTGGAACAGTTTTTCACGGGAACCGAATATTACACAACACCGGTCACTGGAAAATACACATATTGTTTTGAAAACATCGGAACAATTGTTACGCTACGCGAGATTAGGTAAATTAGTAGCGTCGCTACTTTAAACTTTACTCCCCAACGCTGGTCAGAAATAACAGTAATGTTTTGCCTTCATTTAAACATAAGGTTTACAGGTGTTATACCTGACAAGGTTTACAGGTGTTATACCTGACATGTTCTTAAAAATAGAGCAAAATGTCCCATCTTTGTGATAGCATAAAACATGATTCTATTTCTGGCGCGTGGGCGAAAGGCCTATGCTTGAATTCATTACTCAACTTCAGTGTTTCTCACAACTTGTGACATGTTGATGTTGCATGGGAAACAGCTGAGTAAGATCAGCGCTCCACCTATTCACCTCTTGATGTTTTTAGAGCATGATATGATATTTCTGTTCAGAATAGAGGGGGCAGTTGACTTTATGAAGAAACTTACACGCTCTGCTTTTGTTTGAGTTTATGCATAGCTGTCAGTCTGTGGATTTGTAGGCAAAGTTTTCTCAGATTGGATCACTTGCAGAGGTCTTTCTCATGAGCTTAGTCATTATATTCTCATGAGATGAGACACATTTGCAGACTTTCGTTTTACTTCCTCTTTCACAGGCAAGTAAAAAGCAGTGATCCTAATTGGCTTCATTGATTAATTCATATACAATGTCTTGATGACAGGCTGATTTTTAGATCTTCCTAAAGTGAAGACAGAGTATTTTGATATGGCATAAACAGTCAATTATAGTGGTTAGTTCATTTATAGGTCAGTCAGCTTTCTGTTTTCACCATTGTCTTTTGTTTACCTTTGTTAAGTTCTGCTGAGAAAATGTTTTGTTGGATTTCTGTCAGTGGTGTCAGACGGATTTCATATTTTTAATAGTTAGTTATCTCACAAAACCTCAGGCGAGACCACTGATACAGTTAGACATTAGTATGTGAACAGAACTGAATCTGGTCCTGATCCCATTCTAGATGTAGTAGTCTGGCTTACTGTACATTGTCATGTTCTCATGTACACAATGTATTGTATCATTATTGTTGTTTTTTGCTGTGTACAATTGTATTTGTGTAATCTTGCATGATAAATCGTCTATGCTTCCAGTCTCATAATAGTGTAAAATTCTTTTAACACAATTATCTTTACATGTGATATATCAGCTTCAGTCAGGCACATGCAAAAGCCGTGCAGATAAAGACAATGTTTCACGAAAGAGGATGTGTTTATGCAAGACAGTTCTTGTTCTCTGTGATGATAAAAATGTTTCTTCACTAAGTGTCTCTGTTCCCTTAGATAAAAATTCACTTCTGAGCTTCCTATTTCTGTTAGGAAGCTTAAGACCTCTTGGTTTTTGCCAGCAGTGCTGTGAAACAACACATTGTGTTTATGTTAGAGGCTTCAGTGCATTAGATAAGAGGGATATCTGCTTGTGTTTGTGGTTCTCCTCCTGCAGCTCTGGCTGTGGAGGTGGAGGGGTGAGGCAGAGTTGACAGCTTTCCTGTGAGGAGGCTCTCCTTGTAGAAAATGACGTCTGGAGACCTGACCTTGAACTTGGTAGAAAAGGCCAGAGCATTTAGAGAGGTCTCTGGAAGGAAATGCTGTAACTTTCTGTGTGTGTGTAATATGTATATGTACAGTTTTATGCGAAAGTTTGGGCACTCCTGATAATTATCATAATTTCAATTTATAATCTGCTGGGCTTTCGTAGCAGCAACTTCATTTGGAAATAATTTATACCTTATGGAAACAGTAACATTTCAGTTCTGAAATGTATTGAATCAACAGAAACAATGCAATGTGAATCATAACAAAAACACACAGGTGCAAAAATTTGGGCACCCCAATGAAATAATCACATCAATATTTTGTAGATCCACCTTTTGCTGAAATAACAGCCTGTAGACACGTCTTATAGCCACTGATAAGTCCATGAAACATTGCTGCAGATATTTTGGACCGTTCTTCCTTGCAAAATTTCTCCAGTTCAGTCAGGTTTGATGGCTGCCAAGCGTGGACAGCCCGCTTCAAATCATTCCATAGATTTTCAGTGATGTTCCAAGTCTGGCGACTGGGATGGCCATTCAAGAACATTGTATCTGTGTCTGTGCATGAATTCCTTGGTAGATTTGGAACAATACTTTGGGTCATTGTCCTGCTGAAACAACCAACCCCGGTGTAACTTCAACCTCTTGACTGATTCTTGAACATTGTTCTTGAGAATCTGCTGATACTGGATGGAATCTATGCAACCCTCCACACTGACAAAGTTTTCAGTACCTGGGCTTATCACAGCCCCACAGCATGATGGATCCTCCACCAAATTTTACAGTGGGGAGCAGGTTCTTCTTCTGGAACGCCGTTTTCTTTTTACGCTATGCAAAGTGCCTCTGGTTATGACCAAATAACTATCTTACCGAGTCATCTGTCCACAACAAATTATTCTAAAATAATTCAGGCTTTTCCAGATGAGCCTTTGCATACCTCAAAAGGACTCTGCTTGTTGGCAGTCCGCAGAAAAGGCTATTTCTGCATCAGCCTTCCATCGAGCTGTTCCTTGTGCAAAGTGTGTGGAATGTGGTGGAACACTGTACAATGACATTATCAGCAGCAAGATGTTCTTGGAGCTCTTTGGCAGTGGCCTGTGGTTTGTCTGTGACCATTCTAACCACTCTTCGCCTTTGCTGAAAATGGCATTTTCGGTTTTCGGCCGAAAGAGAAAAACAAAAAAATTCCGCTCTATGAATGTACGTTCCGCTCGTGTACCGCTCATGCTCACCGGAAAAGCAAAGTCTGCTCAAAAAGTCCCCCCCCCCCCCCAACAACTTATATCTGATTCTGTTACATAGAAGTGAATAAAAATAATATATTGATATTTAATATTAAGGTAACACTTTACAATAAGGTTCCATTAGTTAATGTCAGTTAATGTATTAACTAACATGAACGAACAATGAACAATACATTGAATACAGTATTTATTAATCTTTCTTAATGTTAGTTAATGAGAATACAGTTGTTCACTGTTAGTTCATGTTAATTCAGAGTGCATTAACTGTTAACAAGCACAACTGTTGATTTTAATAATGCATTAGTAAATGTTGAAATTAACATGAACTAAGATTAATAAATGCCAAAGAACTATTGTTCATTCTTAGTTCGTTAACTAATGTAGTTAACTAATGTTAACTAATGAACCTTATTAAGTGTTACCAATATTAATATAAATTCTGT
The DNA here is from genome assembly GCF_001515605.1 of Sinocyclocheilus anshuiensis. Lineage (NCBI taxonomy): Eukaryota > Metazoa > Chordata > Actinopteri > Cypriniformes > Cyprinidae > Sinocyclocheilus > Sinocyclocheilus anshuiensis. The sequence goes on from NW_015548251.1 coordinate 592,361, forward strand.
CCAGTTTTATTGTGTTACTTTCAGTAAAAGTGTGGTTATTTTATTGGCTTGTGTTTTTTAAAATTCATATCATTAAAATTGAGTAAAAAAAAGTCTTACAAAATTACTTTATATTATTTAATAAAATAATAAAGAATCATTACAAAGCATTTTCGGGTTCGGTTTCGGTTTTCGGCCAAGTACACCCAGAATTTTCATTTCGGTGCATCCCTAGTAATAATTATATTTAACCAGAATTGTAATATCAGTGCATCAACACTAAATAAATACATTTTGTGCTTTGATAAAGTGTATTAACAAATGTGGGAGATGTGTACTGTACAAAAATGTAAGTAAAAAAAAAAGGGAGCTAGTTTACTCTATCTTACCATATATTAAAAAATGTATGGTTTAAAATCACATACTATGTCATTTTACTGTAAAAATATTGTCAAATGAATGGTTTTTGGAAGTAAAAACTATGACTTACCATATCATTTACCAAACAACAAAGCACATTCCAAGAAGCTTGGCTGTTCAGTATATTTATTGTATTCAGATTAGAGTATTTATTTAAATTGAGATTGTGAAATCATTTTCAAGTAATTATTATCAGGCCCCAGCAATTTGTCCAATTTGATGAACTGAATCAAATGTGTAAATATACAATGAAATGTTCCTCTAAAGCAGCTACAATAGTGAGATTGTATTTCACACGGCTCATTCCTCCACATGTCCCCTGAGGCCTTCACAAGACCTTAAACCTCTGGCACTTATCTAATTAGCTCAGGGAAACACTGAATTATTAAAGTCGCCTAAATCATTCAGAGCATGAGCCTATTGTCTGCCATGTTCAAAGGAGGTGGAAGAACGCAGAGCAATAATGTCACTGCCTACTGTCCAGCTGTCTGGATGATTGTTCTTCTGAAAGACATTTGTCACCAGCATCAGTTACACCGGTGATACCTTGTTCAGAGTAACTTTACCCACACATTCTTTCACATGATGCATCCTTTACATAACATCCTTTACATAGTATTTAAACTTTGAAATTAGTGTTTTTAATGACTTCATCTTGTGTAGAAGCCTGGGAACAATCATCATTTTTTGTCCCCTTCCAACAGCTGGAAACATTTGCACTAACTTTCAATGCATCATTGTAGACGCAACCAATCTGAGGGACAAAAAATAAAATAAACAGCTTTCCCATCATCCTATACAAGTGGTCAGACAGGCCAAAGCAATGATAGTACTTATTTAAAGATAATAATGCAACAATGCTATCAAAACCATCGATAGATTCTTTCTTAAGCAGTATTTGTCCGTTTCTTAAAGTCTTGAGAGGATGGTAAGTGGTCTCAAGTTTTGTCCCACTGACCCTTTCCTGGCAGCAGCTGATATTGAAGCTAGAAAGAACAACAAATTGTGGTTTTATGTAACCACTTGGACTAATATTTGTGGACACAAACCTCTCCAAGTTCATGTTTCTCTGGCCCGCTTGATTGATTCCAGAGAGACATCTCAAGGCCCTTTCACATGAAGCGGGGCTTCAGCGCATCTCCCAACACAAACGTCATTCGCTGCTTAGATCTCCACAGAAAAAAGATTGCAGATGGTGTCAGAGAACGTTGGTTTTGTGACGTTGTTAGTTGAATTCTAAAAACAGCATGTGTACGTTGTTTATGGGCCATTCACACTGTAAGCATTTAACTGCTAGAAGGGGCACATCGGGAATGAACAGGAGATGCGCTCATAGGCTTATTTACTCCCACACATTGTTGCTGATATAAACTCAATACAAATATGGTTATTCTGCCTCTGGGCTGATCTGATTGGTCAGTTTTGGGTGCTATACAGTAGCTTACCGTTTTGCTCCATAGTAGGGCTACACAATAATATATAGAAATAACATCCATATCGTGATATGGTTGAATGCGAGGGGCAACGTAATTAAATAATACATATAAAAATGTAATCATAAGCTGCATGCATGCAAATGAACAATGGCAGGGCATATATTTATTTGCCTACAAACTGCCAAAATAAAAGCTTGATGGTTTTACATTTGAAAAAGAAGAAATTAAGAAGTAAATAGTTTGAAGTTGTTTCTTGTAAATAGTATACATGTATATAAAGAGTATATGTATTATATGGAACATTTAAAATGACTAAACAAAAATCTCAAAAAAGTCAGAGTAAAACTTAATTGCACTTATATAGCTATTCAAGTCATCTTGTGAATTCCTGTTTTTTTATACTGCAATATAGATCACAGAAAAACCAAATGTCAGTGTTTTTAATGTCTTGCAGTCTCTATAGAGTTCAATGCATTGAGGAACATTGACACAAGTCATGTGAAAGTTCTGTCACAGCAGCATAGATTAATGGATAGTTTACAGTGACGGACGTAAATAAATATTTAGATGTTCAAGAGCAGCTTAAAGCTTTTCTTCAAAGCAATTCAAGTGAATTTCTGTTTTTTTTTCTGTTATGGCATACTGAGACTTTGAGTAAAAAAGCTGGAAAACTGTGAAGTATATGAATGTAGAACTAAGTAAAAACAATTGACATAAAATTACATTACAAATCTCGCGGCATTGAGGCAAGCATCCTGCTTTAACCTTGTTAATATGCCTCCCTCCCCCACTTCATTTCAATTAAGAAAATTACTTTTTAGTTCAACTAACAATAATTCATGCTTAACTTAATAAAATTTATTAAACAATTAAGGCAGGCAGCGAGAGAGTGTGAGCAATGTGATTAGAAGACAACAATGTGAGCTCCTGGTGGAAGGCAATGTGAAAATGTTGCCTAGGATGAGAAAATGGAAGAAAGGAAGCACAAGGTGAGTATAAGAGACTGTCATTGCCTCCGTTTTGCTTGATCTATTACAGATAAACGTGCCACCATGGCTTGGAATACAAAGATATCATCCTTCCTTCCCCTTGGGCAATGTCTTGCCTTTCAAAAACGATTTTAACCATATTCTGCTCTTTACAAGGATATAATGAGCACAGGCGCTGTCTGACATACGTGCGCCAGCTTAATTTAAAGCTTGTTTCCCTTGAAGAACACATTTAAATATGTTCTTTATTTTAAGTAACTGTTCGCTCGCTCTCCTAATCATGGCGGCCCAACCGAAATGATTTACGCATCCACAATTATTGGATAATCCCCACTGTCATTACTAAAGGCATCTGCTCTGTCACAGCACTAAGAGCTTTTGGCTGCGCTTCTGCGAGGTTATTGTGCTCTCCTGCAGGGAGAGCCGACCTGCCGTCATTCCGCAGAGTTAAACTCTTATTTAAGTCAATTGAATAAAATTAGGGTTTTAATGGTTTAGAATGTAGAGGTTGTTTGTGTGGGTCGACATTAATGTTAGCCCATGAGCATAAGTCTTGAGAGTGGACAGCCAAAGATACTGAGGTTTAGGCCCCTTACCAAAATTCCATGGCTGCTGTACAGTTGCTGTTACAATTGAAAAATCACAATAAATATGGGAAGTTTTCAGAAAGTCTGATTTTAAAATTTTTAAATGGAAAATGTTTGTTTTGTAGTGGTTTGTTAATACAAAGTTAAACAGTTTTATAGTAACAAAGCAACAATAGTAACAAAACAGTTTAGTTTTATTGTGCTGTTTTGTCTTTTTTATGACAGTCATGGCTATACAAAGTTAAAATTATACTAGCAGTTTTGTTTTGTTGTGATTTTTGCTTTTAGTTTTTGTTTTGTGACGTGACGTGGTGGCTAATACTACAAAGCTAAAACAGTTTTGTCATAGTAAATTGTTGTTTTCGTGACAGAGGTTACTAAATTAAAATCTAGTTTATTATACTAGCAGTTTTGTTGTGCTTTTTACTTGGCTTTTTGTTTTTTTAGTTTACCAAGATAAAACAGCTTTGTCCTTGTAAAGGTTTTATTTTATTTTATTTTTGTTTTGTTTTGCTTTGCTTTTGTGACAGTGGTAACAAATACGTTAAAGTTAAAAACAGTTCTTTAGTAACAGTTTTGTTTTGTGACAGTCCTGGATAATTAGTTAGTTAAAACTGTTTTATCATAGTATCTGTTACTAGTAAATTTAATATTTTGCCATGATTGCAAAGCTAAGTGTGAATCATCATCTCTCTTTCCAAAAACTGATCACTCTTTTTGCTGGTCTGTCAGTCATATTTACCAGCACATTGTTTTTTTGTCAAATCAAGTAAACATGTATTTACTGGCTTCAAGTTCATTATAATGGGAAAGCTTTTAGTTAGGTATTGTGCTGGAAGCTGCCCTGATGAACCTTGAGTTCATAACCATCTTTAAAAACTTAATGTAGTCTCAAAACTTTCATTTACATGGTTGCTTCTTTTTATTTTCTATGCTCCTCTAGATGCCCTTTCTTTCTTTAATATTTCTATCATATGAAGGCTATTCATTTATCATCCCTCATTCAGTCTATCAAGCCCTTTCTTGAAGTTTATATTGCTTAATGTCCTTGAAGTTGCCTCTAAACTAGAATGCACTCATAATGCTCCCGTAATATTTCAGTCTTTATATTTGCTAACACATTAATTTTTATTCTGTAATAAGTGTTTTCAAAATCTCTTATGTACCTATTTGTTGTCTTATTATCCCTTGATATGTCAGTAAGACGGCGATTTGCTCTCCAGTTTGGATGAATTACAGCAGGGATTTGGATGACTCTGGTCCAACAGTGAGTGATTGAGATGAATGATCTTTTATTGTCATCCATTTTGCGGATATGATGGGGGAACACATTGTGACCCTCCACTCCAAGCCACTGGAGGCCACGCTGGCAAAGGGGAGAAATGATGATTAAAGACGGAAGAGGCCAGTTGCAGAATGTGGTTTAATGAAGCCCAAATGAAATTAATAACCCTGGTGTCCCACCAGAAGACCAACACAAATGAAAATATGTTATGGGAGCTTAGCGTCTCCCAGATTGTTCATGTTTCAAGGTGATAAGGATACTGAAAATTTTGCCCAGTAACCCAGAATTTGAAAGAGTTCTGCTATAATTAAGTAGCTCACTAGACAGTAAAGGACAAACAAGTTCTGCAGTCGAGAAATCATTGTCCTGCTTGGATTTATAGGGTACAACAAGAAAAAGGCCATTTTAAAGGCTATTTTATTTATTTATTTATTTCGGGGGGGGGGGTACAATGCTGTTTCATGCATTCAGAGTTGTTTACACGGTTAAAGAGTTGGATTCTCATGCTAAGCATGGACAAAGCTTCAAAAAACTATTTGGACGTATGACTGAGTATTTCTGTGTCAAAAATCTTACTTCCGGGTTTGTACAAGTTTCGGAGAGTTTTTTTCGATCGTGGCTCTTCATGACGTAAATGAGAGTGGAACTCCATATATGGGCATTTCTCCCGGAAGAACGCGCCCGCGCACGCATCGACCAGAGCAAGAGCGAGATCGCGCCCATCAACGCGCTTCATCCGGCGGCAGCGATGCACGGGTCTTGCTCGGGAAGAATGTCTCCAATCCAAAGAAGTGTGTTTTTGGTTGTAAGGGAAATATAACTTTGTTCAGCTTCCTAAAGAACCCAGCGTTATATGAACAGTGGATACAGTTTTTTTTTTCGGAGCAACAAGGGAGTTTCACAAGTGTGTTTGTTGACGAGCGTTTTATAAACAAGGCCCAGTTCGAGGCTGGATTTGCACATCGTTTGATACTGAAAGATGGAGCGGTCCCAGCTATAAAAGATCCCGGTCATGATTCAGAACTGCAGACGGTAAGTGAAACTGCATCAAATCTCTGTTTTGTTGGCATTCGGCGCCCAAGTGCTCGTCTTTTTCCGGAGAGAATCATAAAGCTGTATCTTTCTTTTATAAATATGATAAAACTAAGACTTTTTGGAGATATGAAGGATGCAGTACAACTCTATAGGTACTCAACATTAACATGAGATTGGGTGAAACTGTGTGTGTTATGCCCCCTTTAATATGTCAGTTGTTGTTTTTCATTACTGTGTATGATACTTCTATTTGTTTCTTCTAAAATACATTGATCTTGCCTATAGGGTTGGGAATCGAAAATCGATTCCAATTCCAGAATGGGATTCGGGAAGTCACCTGTAGGAGAAAAAAAAAAACAATCGGTGGCGACGGTTTTGCAATCCGTCCCCTCAGTTTATTAACCGTACTCACGAATTCTTAAACTGTTCCCTCGGTTTAACAAATCGTGCCCACGGATTAATAAACCGTACTCACGAATTTCCAATCCGTGTGCTCAGATTTTGTAAACCGTACCCTCGGTTTTTGAACCCGTACCCACAAATTCATAATCCGTGCGCACGCTTTCGCAATCCATTCCCAGGGGTTTGTAAACTGTACTCACGGATTCATGCAGCAAGCTCCTAGGTAGCCTACATGTTAACAAATCATATTGTATATTGTTTTATTGCATATTATTATGTGGAATAGGCCTACAGCAAATTGTCTTAAGTGATTATCTATCAGTTGTAACGGTACAAGGTGGACTACAACGATTTAATAAGAAAGATGTGCATCAAAATCTTGTTTAATTTGTGATAATCTTAGCACTTGATTATTATTGTATAATAAACCTGGCATTGTGACTGACTTTGGAGTCATTTGTTCCTCTTTTGTAAGTCGTTTTGGATAAAAGCTTCTTCTAAATGCATATGTAGGCCTAACCTAAATGCAGTGGCGCCTGCAGGTGTACGGCTACACACTGTGCGTAACACGAGTGCTCAGACTGACCGGAGATTTTCCCCCGCAAACATTTCAGCAGTAAATTATAGGCCCGTGTGTCCCCGTATTTCTGTCGACTGAACCAGTCATGCCATTATGAATTTATCAGTCTTTTGCACGCCGAAGTAAATTTCTGCGTATTCTCGAAACTCTATCGTTTTATTTAAATTTTTTTTAGAAAATTCAGGAAATTTTCTATTATTTTTAGCGTTTATTTTAGGCTATAAAGCACAGGCGGAGGTGTTTTATCCTATTGGTGATTCATATAAAATAAACGCTAAGAAGACTAGGCCTATTTTGTGAGTGGGGCTCATGTTACGAACGGCGAGTTAAATCCCTACTCAAAGAGCAATAAATTGGTCCATAACAGTTAACAGGGATCCATCTAGGAAAGATCCCTGGGGTCCCCGCTCTCATTCTCTCAATTTGTCAACCACAAAACACTTATGTAAGTGCAAATAAAAGTAAGTTTATTAACAAAAGAAACAAAGGAGCATCATAAACTTCGGGAGGGGCAATTTGCCAAAGTAAATTACAATAAACAAAACTACTACTAAACAAACTAACCTAGAAATCAGATAACAAATAAAATACAAGTTCTTACCTCCCTGCTAACATAAACAGGAGAAAACAAAGTAAACAAACAGGCACCCACCTCCCTACCAAGCTCCACTTAAACAAGGTCCAAGAAGTAAGCGACCGAACATAACAAACATAAAATACAACTAAACTGTTACTCAATTCAGTGGTTGACAACAAATGTCTAAATTAGCGAGCCCTTTCGCCAACACACGTCACACAGCGGGTACACCAGTAGCCACCAAGAGAGCGGGGAGCCAACGACTCCTTCCACCGGATGGCTGAAGTACTGCGGCAATCCTTCCTGTCTCCAACCAGTTCAGTCCTCCTAATCAGCTCCACCTGTAATCAATTAGAGCGAAAGAGGGAGAGACAGAGAAACACAGGGGAAGACCCATGCACGCGCACACGAACGAGTGATATGCCGTTTCCCTAGCAACACACGAATCCATTCGTAACAGCCAGAAAAAGTTGAATCTGCCGGTGGGGGCGGGGCCACAAATCCACAAGTTTACAAACCCGAGGGAACGGATTGCGAAAGCGTGCGCATGGATTATGAATTTGTGGGTATGGATTCAAAAACCGAAGGTACGGTTTACAAAATCTGAGCGCACGGATTGGAAATTCGTGAGTACGGTTTATTAATCAGTGGGCACGATTTGTTAAACCGAGGGAACAGTTTAAGAATTCGTGAGTACGGTTTATAAACTGAGGGGACGGATTGTTTTTAAATTTGCGTTCGCGCTGCCATTGACCTAAAGAGAGCAGCTGTCCGTCATGAATGAAACAGCTTCACAGTCTTTCAACCACACAGTATCATTATTTCTGTTACAAACGTTCAAATCACAGAAGTACTGGGATAAAAGTTTATAGTTCAGATATAAACTGTTTGTACGATGTGTATGTGTATGTTAGCGATTAAAATACAGTAAATCACCTTTTGAAAGTAATTTGACACTTCAAATGAAGATTTATCGATTACATTGTTACACCAGTAGGTGGCGAAAAGGGGCTGTTAAAATGTATTTGTCTTTGAATCATACAAGAGGTTCGTTCAAGAACGCTGATTCATCCAGTAATGAAACAAGTACATCTTGAGTGAGTCATTTAATCTTTAACTCATAAATTACATGTGATTTTGTGACGTTGTCTAATGTTTTTTCTTCAGAATCATGAGAGAACCACAACTTCCATTGGGGAAAAAAAAAAACAAAACTCAATTTATCCAGAATCATGCAGTTCTATTTTGCACACAAACAGCTCTTAAAGAGTCCAGTTTTTATGTATCCTGTTGATTTTTGTTCTTGGTATTCAGCCCCAATAAATGGTTTGCAAAAAAGAGACAGGATAAATGTTTGATATCATTATTTAATCACATTCGAAACTGGGAATCGATAAGAATATAGCCATAGGTGCTGGTATGGCAATAAAAATAAACAAATAATTTTATTTTTTTATGTAATTAATTATTTAATTTTATTTTGCTGCAAAATTTCCATAGTCCATAGCTCATTTGTTCTTAAATGTTTATATATATATATAATTTATATACAGTCGTTAATAAGAATTCCAGTGCTATAATATGTTTTGAGACAAAATAAATGTATGTTTATGACTGTCTTTCTGACTTAGGAAGTCAGAGAAAGTAGAGACCAAAACAAAATGTCTCGAGAATGTCCTGCTCTATCAATATTTATTTAATATTTAATTTAAAAAGAATTTTTTTGGCATAAATTTTGGCACCAGAAAACATTTTTCTGTAATGTATAGGGACACTGTAAAAACAATTTTTCGAAACTGTAACTAAAAAAGAGTACTATTGAAGTATGTTTCACAAGAAAATATTATTTCTGTCTTTCTACTTCAAAATTTCCTGTTTAATTCAGTGTGTTACTTGTCATTTCTTTGTAATTATTTGTGAAATTTACTAGCAATTTCTGAGTGAAAATAGTTTCAAAGGAAATCTTATACCTCATTTTCCCCCCCAGTGTATCCATTGTTTTAGTTGTGATCTGATCTGATCTCTTTCACTTAAGTATTACTTATTAATTTGGTCCTAACCAACTGGTTAATGAACAGTGTGCTCTAGTTAGCTATTATTGTTGAACATGTGCATTCCAGTTACTGATCACAAAGAAGAGACCGCTGGGACAGTGCGTACACTCTCAGGAATCATGACAATTCCCTCATTTCAGGGAAGGAGTCTGACAATGTTTGAAGCATGGTGGAAAGCAATTCATGTGTGTGCGTGCAATATGGCTGAGCCTCCTGACTCTCTGACTGAGTGGATGGGCTCTCCAGGCTGCTAACAGCAGGGGAGAGCAGTGATGAGCTCATTCCTGTCCTACTGGCAGGAAGGAAGCAGCAGACTCCAGACTCGCAGCCCCCAGGCCTCAGGTGCTGCTGCGCTGCTCATTTAGCTCCTGGCTGCTTTAAGAACACACCAGCAACCGCCACAGGCACACAAAAACCTGCTCCGAGATGATCAGGATCACCTGCAACAAACAGACCACTAAACCGATGAGATGTTTTCTTCTTTCACTTTTTATTTCATTTGTACCCCATAGGTTTTCAATATTAGGATGTATATCAGTTAGCATGGCCCATTGGCTCCTGCTGGTAAAGGCTGTAGTTACACACTGTGCAGGACTTTTTCCCCCTCATTGTCGACCTTTCAAATGCAGCCGTATATATTTTAAGACTTTTTGCAATAAACATACAGTATATATAGCTAAAAGGTGATTGGTTTCTGTAAATAAAAGTGCGTTTTGTCAATCGTCTGTACAATGAGATTAGCTTCTCGTCATTTATTGCTCACTTAAAGGTAACACTGTTAAATGTAGCAATCTTTAGCAAATTTCAAAATGAATCTGTCTTCATGAGTCTATATGAATCCATTTTCATAAACTATAAAAAGTGATACCATATAATTGTTACCTTAAAGAGATTTTCAGCTTGTAGTGTTTTTTTTTGTATTTTAATAATGTAATATACAATTTTATAATCAGCTTTTAATCGTTTATCAGCTGTAACATGAAAATAATTATTGGCCTGTTGTAACGGCCGGAACTTAATATTGTGCATCCTTAACCGTCGTTGGCATGGATATTCATAAATGGATATACAAGTTGGCCAGATAGTGTAAAAATATCATGTTAAATATGGTTACAAAATAACACAAAATATATTATTTTTTGGAATATTTTAATTACTAATCAATAATGAACAGTCTACAAGTAGTCTTTCTCCTATACTGTCTTTATATGATGCTAACTTAAATGCATATTCAAAAGCTGCCACATGGTGGATGAGATTTATTAACGCATGGGCATGACTTCAGTATTTAGCAATGTTTCTAAGAGCAACTCTACCCTGTGAATAATACTAGTGTCCCTTTTTGGCAGTGTTGGCGTGAGAGTGAACAGTGAGGAAGATCTGAACTCACAGGTGTTGTCACCTCAGGGAACAGACGACAAAGACATCTGACAGGATACACATCTCACCTGTTGTCACGTGTCTGTTACACTGAGTCTGAAGATGATGATGGTTCCCTACAAGACTTCATCAAAAACTGTTATATATATATATGTTATATATATATATATATATATATATATATATATATATATATATATAAACGCACACAT
>NW_015548251.1:603306-606711 GCF_001515605.1 Sinocyclocheilus anshuiensis
AGAAAATGACTGCGTTTAAATATATATATATATATTTAAACGCAGTCATTTTCTGCAAGTTGATGTTGTTGCGCAATTATCAGTTAGGCCAAATTACATAGCCCAAGTGTCCAAAAATATTCGGGGTCACTAAAATTTCAGCTCAATCAGCAGCGTAATGATTACCACAAAAATTCATTTTGACTAATCCCTAAAACAAAAACAAATGTGACTTGGGCTAATCCGTAAAGTTTGCAATACCCTTTCAAGAGTATAGCCACTTGACCAGTGGTATTTTACTGTTATTTATATACTATTATAGTATTTTGATTTGACTTTTTATTTTTTTATTTTAATTTTTCTTAGTTTTCAGATTTAATTTTTAGTTTTAGAAATGTTGTTTTTGTCTTTTTTTTTTTTTAGCTTTATTTTATTATTATTATTTTAGGTTTAGTTTGTCTTTTTAGTACTTCAACTTCAACATTTCAGTAGTTACCAAGAAAACATTTCTAATTTTCATTTTAATTTTTACAATATGTTTGACAAACTTTTAAAGTGGAAAAATCACTAAAAAACCTTTTTCTATTTATAGTTATATCCAGCTTTACAACTTTGTCACCAAGAATAACACTATGCTATACACGCTAAAACAAACTGTAATGATTTAAAACAGCTTTACAGTTAAAATAATACAATGTTTTAATGGCAGAATGAAGTGTTTTTATAGAATAAGCTTCACATTTTTTATTTTAAACTTGGTGCCTCAACCTTAAATTTTTTTTAAAGTAAGGGATGAGTAATTTTTAGCTGATTATTCTAAAGTTTAGCTGTCAATTCAGTTTAACTTGAATTGAACCTGAAATATTGCAGACACTTAAATGTCTGAATTTCATTACATATTTTTTGTGCAGGTCTTCGCTGTTCTTTACAGGTGTTACACTTTTTTCCAGCATTAGCTACATCTGATAAAGTGTTGGTCAGTCTGGCACAGCATTTCTCTATTATGAGATTCATTCACAGCTGCCCCCCCCCTCTGATTGGTTTTACCTTTGCCGTCATTCACTGTTAGTGCAAGTACGCTGCTGCTAATCACAGCCATGTCCTCATCTGCCAAACAGCCACATCGCTAAGAAGCTCAGCAGTGAAGCTCCTGCCAATTTTAGTGCCACTCCTGGTGGCAGCAGGCAACACCTGTGTCATCTGAGACTTCTGACCCGAGGTCTGTTTTCCCTTTCTGTCTCCCCTCCCTTCCCTCACTCACTCACTCTCTCCATTGTTTGCCTTTTCTGCTGCACAGCACAACCTGAATCACACACAACAAAACACTTTTTGTGGTTTTGGAAGCAAAAAGAGAATGAGAGATAGTGAGTTGGGGAAAGAGAGAGCGAATGAGTGCCAGACCTGGGAAGTTTTTCTTTCTCTCAGGTGACTGGAATGCCATCAAGGACACTTGTTAAGGTGTCAAAAGACAACCTGGCTAACCAGTTTCAATTATGTGTACGTTGTGTGTGTCATCGTCTGATGGGCTGCAACTGATTTGGGACTCAACTGCAAAGCAGCTCATCTGCCAGTAATTCTCAGTGCACATATTTCTTTTGTATTAAAAAAAACAAACTGAACGCATTCTTCTAGTCTGGCAAAAGTTATATTTTCTGTAAACGTTTTGGGAAAAAATAATGTGTGTAGCAAAGTGCAAATAAATTTGGTTGAAGACAAATTTAATGAGGTCTATTAAAAATATATTGAAATATTAGATTTTGCTCGCAAGACTTTGGTATTGTGGAAAATCTGAGCAGTTTGTTATGTTGAGATCCATTTTGAATTCCTAGAGCAGGGGTTTTCAAACTTTTTTGAGCAACTTAAAGCAACTCAAGCAAGACGCATTCAAGATTAGCAGTCCTTATTGTCAAACCCTGAATCATGTGTTCATTACTCGCACCCACATTGCTTGAATGCGTCTTGCTTGAATGCTTTAAAATCGCTTTGAAAGACAACATTCAGTACTGGCGCATTGTGTTCTGTGTGTACAGTGCGCATTCTTGCGCTTGAACAGACAAATACATACAAAAGTATGTTAAAATACCCATCTTGGCGAGTAACTTTGTAGCTTTAACAATGATTAATCCATATTTAATTTATACAGTGGAGTACAGATGCACCGGTCGACTGCCCATTTTTTGTTTATTTCAGCCAATTTCTGTTCTGGGCTTGCACACAAAATGCGCTGCAATCATTTTCCAAAATGTAATTTGTGTGGAAATATTACGAAGTGTGTAAACGGCTGTTTCTAGAGGCTAGAGACAATGAAGATGGACGCAAAGAGGAGAAAATACTGTACGGACAGAGCAAGATCACTGTTCACGATGCACAAAATATTGGAAGAAAATCCAAAATTTTGAATTGGGGTTTATATGAATGTATCTCTGTGGGGAACTGACTGTTTTCAGAAAAGTTTACATGGCGTTTTCTTTTCATCTTGCCTCTGTATAATGCATTTAAAATAATTTTAAAGTGCAGCCTGCCCTAGAAGACACGTGAGATTTATAGGGTCTCAGGTGAAACATCTGAGAAACGTGAGTTAAGCTAATGTCTCCATTTGCTCTCCATTTAATGGGCTGAGATCCAATGGTTTGAAATAGAGTAAGTTGAAACCCAATACTTACATTTAAAAGTGTAATCTGGCAGGGGTGTAGCCATCATTTCAGAAGTGTCAAATGTAATAATTTTATGTATGTATGTATTTATTTTTGACAAAAAATCTTTTATCTCTTACAATCAAGAAATCAAATACACTGCTGGACAATAACCAAAAAATTGTATGTATATATATATATTGTAACGGGGTGAAGAATCACACGACAAGTAATAGCAATCAATAGGACATAGGGGAGCATCAGGTCCCAGTCGCGTTTATCCTCCGCGACCACCCGTCTCAACATCTGCTTGAGCGTTTGATTGAAGCGTTCAACCAGTCCGTCGGTCTGGGAATGGTAGACCGTGGTCCTCAACCGCTTCACTTCGGCCTCCAAGCCCGTCCAGTGGAAGCGGTCGCGGATCCGCTGGATGGTGTTCTCGGCTCCGAGATGCCCTGCCAAGGGATGGGAGTGAGCCAGCTCCAGTACGGTCTCCGTTTTGGTGCATGGCACCACCAACAACAGTTTTTCCTCCCCCCTTCGCTGTGCGACACAGTACAGCAGGCCATTTTGCACGACGAAATGCGGGAGAGGGTGGGGGCCAGGCTGAACCTCCTTTCCCTCGATGACCCGGACCTGGGTCCATCCATGCTTCAGCCTGTCGTCCTCCCGCTGTTCTTTCCCAAATGAGCCCCCTCCCGTCACCTGTTGGAACACATCATAAAAGAGGTTAGGATTTTGGGAGGGGGACTCACCTTCTCTCCCGCTATCCGAGGCCAGAAGCACGGGCCGC
>NW_015548251.1:607815-625168 GCF_001515605.1 Sinocyclocheilus anshuiensis
CTATATATATATATATATATATATATATATATTTCCTGAATTATTTATGTACTACAAACACATTTTCATAACAGAATAAGGTAGAAAATGTACTTTATAGTTTCTGCACTGTAATAAATGATATGTCAATTAGCACTGAATCATTCATATACTTTATTTATTTATTGCCAGGAGATGACTTGAAAAACGCATAAATCATACATTTTTGCAATTGTGTGTTTATTGTCTTCATGTTTCATCAGTCAAAACATTTCTGCTTTTTATTCGGCTTAGCTACAGTGATCGCTAGATGCCTTTGTCCATATTTGGGATTTCTTGGCATGTCATAACTGAAAACCCTGCATCCCCTGTGTACTCTACGCCCATGTAATCTGGCATTTTCTCTCAAAAGAAATCCTGCCGTCACTGGTTCATAATGATTCTTGGGATAGTCTGGGCTGCGAAGGATCCGTTTGTTGAATCCTTCATGGCCTGGGAAATGAAGGATGCATTTCGAGGCTTCATTTGAAGTAGTCTTTGAAATGGGACAGCATTCGTTGCACCCCTGTGACGCATTCAGGCTACATTTACATGACAACAATGTAGTCAAAAACGGAAAAGTTTTTCCCTTGCGTTTTTAAAAAGTTTCACGTATACACAACGTTTTCAAAATGATTTGCGTTTACACATATCCGCGAAAACGTCCAAAAACTCTGTAGTACGTATGCCAGGCCAGTAGTTGGTGCTGTCACCTTGTTAGTAAACAGTACCTGTAGGGATGTGACTATTATATGATGTATATGATGCGTCTCCGCTGTTGTTGTAATATTGGTGAAGTAAATCCACACTTTGCTGAAGAAGCGTTAGCAAACTCTTGAGCAGCATCAACAGTACCATATACTCCGCCATTGTTGTGTATGTTTTTTCGCGCTTGACTTTAAAATCGACACGTACTGCGCATGTCTACATACCTAACATGTACTGCGCACGCGCATGACATCATGGTTTTCAAAGATTCCCGTATTGGGTGTTTACACGGAAACGACAACGGTGCCGTTTTCAAAAACTTCCACTTTGAAACCCGTTTTCAAAAATATGCGTTTTCAGTCCCCAAAACGCCGTTGTCGTGTAAACTTTTCAAAAATATGCGTTTTCAGTCCCCAAAACGCCATTGTCATGTAAACAAACAGTCAAAACGCAATAAAAATGTTCCCGTTTTTGGATGAAAACGTCGTGTAAAGGCCCCTCAGTCTTCAAATGCAGCCTCTGAATTGGGACACAGCTAAAGTCTCAGTTATATGAGAAATAAAGTCCCAGTTATTGAAAATAAAGTTACAATTACCTTTTCATTAATTAATTTATCTATCTATCTTTACTCTGAGGATGAAACAGACTTCCATATTGTCTGCATTTTGAACAAATAGGGCAGCAAAATTATTTTGAGAGCCATTTTAAGAACACCGACTGTGTACTAAGCGAGCCCTCGAAACTATGAACAAAGAAACATCAGAGTTAATTCTGTCTGTGGATTAATTATTTTGTGCTTCCAGTGCTGTTCCTCTCTTTCTCTTGTCAATGTATTGAAGAAACAATTTTTTTGGGCTTTTTCTTTCTTTTGCAATTAGAAAATGTAAATCAAGCAGGTGCTGCTGGCACCATTTGGAATTTGTATTTATTTTACCTGAGGCTTCAGATCCTCCCTCTTTCTCGACATTACACCATAGAGAAGCCGACACACACACTCACACTCTCACTCTCCGCTAGCAGCTTGTTGTTGTCAGTGCAATCACGGCGCCTCTCGTCTTTAGACTCAACCCGTTCTGACAGCCCCTCAAGATACTGTGGTCAAGGTTACTCTTCCATCATCCTGCCATTTTCATCACTCGACTCCACTACACAAAGATTTGAGCTCTGCTCACATTTTCTCATTCGGTCACAATGTTTAATGTGCTTTAAATAACTTTATAACTCGAGTTCTTTTAGTATAACATTATTTTATTTTAGTTTGTTTTTTATTATTTTATTTTATTTTATTTTTTGTTTTGTTGCATGTTTTGGTTTGTTGTATGATTTTTCTTTGTTTTGTTATTTGTTTTGCTGTGTTTTTTGTTTTGTTTTTACCTTTTTGTTTTGTGATTTTTGTTTTTCATTTCTTTTATTTATGTTTTTTTTCCATATTTTCCTTACACATTCTCACAAGTTTGAAAACACTGCTTAAAGTAGTGTTTGAAACTGGATAATTCACATCGCATAACTATTTGGACTCATGTTAAAATACCTATCAATTGTTGGATCTGGATGCCTAGTTACTGCTATTCTGTGGTAAAACATTGATCTACTTTCTTATTAAGGGAATGTAAATAGAATAAAACAAGAACACGAACAACCAAACAAACACCTTATCATTATGATAATATTAGGACAGTGGAAAGTAACTTTTCTCAGGGCAAATAAAATTTCAGAGGCCCACTGCTGAGAATTAGAGCCATCAGGAGTGGTTTATGTGCACAGTACTTATCTCTTTGTGTTTTCATGTACGGCCTTTTTTTATTCCACTGGAAAGAGTCTTATTCCCACCAGCTGTCAGAATGCATAAAAAAACAGGCTTGTTGTTAAGTCTAGGGCTTAAGTCGCTGCCAAAAAGAAAAGCGTGGCGAATAACGGCATTAATTCCGTGTTTTGAGCCACCACTCACACCCGCATTTAAAAGTGCTTAAAAACTAGCAGCTGGTGTCAACAAGGTAATAAAATGAGACGCAGGGGAGCACTCAGTGCAATTAGCGTGTGCACGCGGGACACCCGCGCAGATTTAAACAGTAGCAGAGGCGCGTGCTACTCGCTGGCGTGCAAACGTTCCATGTGGAAGACAACGGCCCCTCTGTCACCCGAAGAAACTTTCTCACCCTGTCTTATGCTATACATTACAATAGCTCCCGCCGTCATCTTTCTCTGTTTGTTTTGCTAGCTTATAAAAGGCTCACTTACAATCCAAAGTCCAGAATTTTTTTCAGAGCACTCTAGAATTTTTCTCTGATCCTCTGCGCCCGTGAAATATTTGATATCTAAATGTACACAAATGGTTGGGATTAAGGCAGTTTGATGCACACAGCCATGCGTTCAGGACTAACATGATTAATTAGGAGATAAACTAACCTCAATTTCACCTTGGTAAACACTAAAAAGAGGGAAATGTCAGAGCTATGGCCTAGCGCAGTGGTTCCCAACCCTGGTCCTGGAGGCACCCCAACACTGCACATTTTGCATGTCTCCTTTCTCTGACACAAAAGTTTCAGGTCTTGGAGTCTCTACTAATGAGCTGATGACCTGAATCAGGTGTGTTTGATTAAGGAGACATGCAAAACATGCAGTGTTGGGGTGCCTCCAGGACCAGGGTTGGGAACCACTGGCCTAGCGGTTAGCATACATGCGCCTACATACTGAGCTGAGCTGTTAGTGTGAATCTGGCTTGCAACATGTCCTAATGCCTAATGCTCTACCCCTCTTTTTCTATTTTGGTCCTTTCTCGCATTCAATTAAAGTGGCATAAGGCCAAAAAAAAAGGAGGTTAAAATGACGCTATGTGGTTAGAAACCTTTACACTAGGATGAGAATTACAGTATCTCTATGGCAGAGTGAATGTTACTATTGTATCATATTGTAACAGTTGTAATTTAGATATGTAGTGGGGGTATAAAGGAGACCGGGGCTTAAGTTGTCTTAGGTTTTATATTATTAATATTATTTATATGATTTATTATTATTATTATTAATATTAATATTATCACCCTTTTTCTCTAGCAGTGCTTAGAAACTATTTTTAAAACTCAATATTTTGTAAATTTAAATATTATTTATTTATTCAATCAATCAGTCCAGGGTGGATTTCATTAAATGTATTATCTACAATTTGTCATTGCAAAAACAATGTTTTGCGATTATTATTTTCCTTTTATGTTCTTGCTGTTTTATTATTGTTTTATAATTTGCATTTAGTTGAATTGCCTATAATAGGCCATTCAATGGCATTCCATTATGACAGCTTGCCACATATACACTGTAAAAATGAAATTTTGAAGAAAGACTGAAATAGTATTTTCTTGTAAAACATCAATAATCTTTGTTTATACACAAAATTATTTTCAGTGTAGTGTAACATTACGCTATTTTATTGACGGTCTCATTTAGAGTATAATCATATGTTCTAAGATATCGTTTATTGTGGCGTATTTGGTCATATTAGTTTCTCCATCCATTGCTTCTCTCTTCTCTACCTACAAGCAGCATGACGACCATATTTAGAGCATCCATTTTTGTCTTAACAATTTACAGCAGTTAGTGCTCCACCCTGAGCCATCTGGTCTCCTGTGCCTCGCTGCTCGGCAGAAATACGCTATGTATAATTAATTTAACAGATTATCTTTAGAATAGATTAATACAATAACGACAGTGTGTGAAAGGTCATTTCAAGTACAGCTACCTATTTAAAGTAATGATCCCTGTGTAACTGTATAAAGCTTTCTGACATTCCACATACTGTAGTTTATTGTGCGTGTTCAAACACTTGTGCGGGAGGGTTCCTTCAGACACTATAGAGTGAAAATATGGCACGAAAATGTGGCCTGTTTTACATTAATCAACTGATGTGTAAAGGACAAAGACCCAAATTATAAATATCTGTCAGTTTTGACAAGAAACGGATGCCTCCAAAGCTTAATTGCTTCAATCGAAGGGTTGAAATAAGAATAACTAGACATTTCAATTATGTCTAGCAATGAAGGTCAATAGAGGTTGATGGGAAAAGAAAAATGTTTTATTAATTACGCTAAGGGAGCCGTTTGGATTAAGGCTAGGGCACGAGGATTATTTCCCGATTCAATAAATTGCTTTTCATCACCATTAACACATTTCCTTATATTCTCTAGAGACACGTCCGGGAATGATGTTTACTGTGAGATTGTTCAACAAACCTGCACCAGACTCTGATTTAGCACATAGTACCGGATCCACCCAGGGGACCCAGTCCAGACACAGCTGTTCTTTGTGTTTATTCAATAATTATGATAAAATTTTCCCATTGAAAATATTTTTCAATTAATGCCGTATTTCAGATTAAAATAGAGACTAGGCCTTTAAAATCCAATTTTTGAAGGCATAATAGCACTTCCTGGTGAGAGCAAAAAAATAAAAACCTGTAATTTCATGGCGTAACCAATAGATTCCTGTATATGACTCTATAGAGAGGCTTGTGAATTCCCTAGATGAAAAAAAAAGAAAAACCTGTAATTTCATGGTGTATCCACTAGATTCCTGTATATGACTCTATAGAGAGGCTTGTGAATTCCCTAGATGTTTTTATACATAATTGTTTAATTTTATTAGGTTGTGGATTTAAATGTATTAAATGTATTAAGGCATTCTCAAAGACTACTTTTTGTCAAGGTTTATATTTTTTGTTGTTTTAAATGTTGATTTGAAGTGTAGGTTTTTGCATTATTGCAACAATAATGTAACAAAAATGAACAGGAACGCTTTATCAGAGCTTAATCCTTCTGGGTCTGATCCGATTTTAACCTCTTATTTCAGTCTTTTGACTCATTTTGGCTACATGGTTATAGCCATACCAATTCGTTTGAGTTTTGTATAATTCTGTATGTGTGTGTCTGTGAGTGTGTGTAAGTAAGCGAGTGTGAGTGGATGTATCAGTTTTACTCTCTTGATGTTTTAGAGTGTAACCCCTTCCTTGCTGTCCACTTTTTTACTGCATTGTAGTACAAGTGTGTGTCCGCGCGTGTGTGAGTTGGTGTATTGATTTTGCACGCGAGATGTTTTAGAGTTTCACCCCTTCATTGCTGTGCAATTTTTTTCTGCATTGTGGGGGATTTGTAGATTGTACGCATAAAAATGTTCTGTATTTTCGATTTTTTTCCCATTTCCCATTCATTTCCTATGGTCGTCATTTTTGACCGAAGACCATGAGTGTGACAATTTTTTTTACGACCACTTAGCTTTTTCGAATCATGCCCTCGATTGTTTTTGTGTTCACATACCAAGTGCCATAAAAGTCACCAAGTTTTGTACCATTCTGGTGAAGCTACGATTTTTAAAAATTCAAAATGTAAAATTCTCTGGTCAGAAATGACCGAAGACCACACAAGGGTTAAGGAAAATATTTCAAGACTGAAAAATTATACACAGCAGACAGTTTACAAAAATGTAAATAAATATAAATGTATATACCCTTATCTACAACATTTCTATGACATTTTTCCAAACACATTCAGTGGTTGGAATACTCTTTAAGAAAATCACTTTTGTGTTCCGTGGAAGAAAAGAAGGCATACAAGTTTGGAATGGCATGAGGGTGAGTGAATGATGAGAGAATTTTCTTTTTTGAGAGAACTAATCTTTTAAGCTGGGACCAGAGAAATTGAGGGGAAAAAAAGACACACAGTAGCCATAAGACCTAAGAGAGGGCTATCAGCATTCATGTTCTGTGATTTTTGATTTTTTAATCTTTTCTAAAACTTTGTTCTAATGTATTTATTGATGTTTGTGTCTTCACTAAGGCACAGAGTGTCTTTCTGTCAGAGGGTGGGATGACTGAACAGACTGACTTCACCGGTTGGCTGTTGACTTGGTGGATGGCAACATCAGTGGCACAACCAGAGGCAAAGTCACACTCCACAGCAAACTCACACGGAGTGAAGCCATCTGCTGCTCTCTCACAACTCTGGAACAAACACACAAAACTGTCAAAAGTTCCCCACGTTTGCCTTACACTCTCTCTCCTTCGCTCTCTTTCTCGCACTCTCTCTTTCCCACCCCTTTCTCGCAGACTCGGTAACACTATTCCAAGTACACATCCTAAATGAAATGTCACTGTATTGTGTGTAATCTTTTGCCCTCTGATGCTGCAGAGTTGTTGTAAAGTGGGATGACAGTGCAGCTGGAAATTAAATCTGGATTTTTCCAGCATTTTAATTTCCCCACTGTAGTGTCAGGAGAACAAGACAAGCAGTGATGTGTCGGTCCACGCACCACAACACAAACACTCATATCTTATGAGTTGCTCTTGTTGCACTTATGCTGCATTTCATTCAAATCAGCAAGTCAGAATTGCCAAATTCCTCTGATAGAATCCCACTTGAGGTTCCAATTTAGAAATGTGTGTGGAAATCCACAGCTGCCAGGATTCAGGTGTATGGCGTCATAACACAGCGGTACCCAGGGAGATGTTTACTACTTTGATGTAAACATTCACTTTCAGAAAAAACAAAACAACAGTGAGTCAAAGTTCAGAAATTCTGTGATAATAGAAGCTGTTGATGGTAAATGTTCACCTGTTGACAACTGTGCATCTGCAGAACAAATGCTAACACATTTAGCATGTTGTTGAAAGTCGAACAAATGCAAAGCTAATGTTAACGTTGCCATTAAGTTTGCTTATTTGTCAGCTTATTTGTCTGATCATGGGGATATGAAACAGGATGTCAAAAAAATCAAGTAGGAATATACTACCATTTAAAATAATTAAGATTTTACGATTACAATTTTTTTTTTTTAAAGAAGTCTCTTATTGTAATAGAAGTCTCTTATATCACTTATTACAGTAAAAACATACCTTTTTATTACTTCTATTGTAATATATTTTCAGCAGCCATTCAAAGTCACATGATTTTTCAGAAATCATTCTGGTTACCAGGTATTATTGATACTCAATTATGGTTTTTATTATTATCAATGTTGAAAAGTTTTTGCTGCCTAATATTTTGGTGGAATTTTTTTCCAGGATTTTTTTTGATGAATAGAAAATACAAAAGAACAGCATTTATTTGAGAGATTGTTTGGGATCTTTTGTGACATATTTACAATGTCTTTTGATCAATTTCATTAAAAGCAGATTATGAAAGCTTACAGTTTAAAATACAACGAGTGTTAGAAATACTAGTAGGCATTAAAAATAATGTTTATATTATTTTTACCATAGCTAGCATGAGTACACACAGTACCAGCCTTTCACAACAGTCTGCATGTTGTAATAAATATTGCAATTGTCCACTGTTCCCACATACATGAAATATTGTGACAGGTTAGCATGTTTTATCAGTATCACCAGAAACCCTATCTGTGGTGAACATTTCTGAACTTCCTCATCATTGAAATACAGCACTAACAGAAGTTATAAATCACATCAGTGCAGGCCTTCCTCTCCCATGATGCCAAGCATTATGTATAACTCATTGTTGAATGTATTGCCACAACATATTGAACCCCCCAACTGGAGCTGTGAAATCATATTATTCTTTATACAATCATCTGAAAGCAGTTTTGCAGTTTGTCTTGTTGTGAAAGAACAACTTTTACGCGTTAAGAAGTTAACTCTTCACATCAACTACCCGATCCTTCTGGGGGAAGCAGTTAATGTTTAACTGGCAAACTCCCATTACGACTTTATGAACATTCACCATGTCATGCTTTACGTAACATTTCTGGCCACAACTCAGATAAGCATGAATTTTCACTTTTGTCCAGTTTTGTTGGTTTATGCCAGTTCTGTTCTTGTGGTGGTCTAATGGATAATGGACCAACATAACTGAGCAAGGTTAACTTGGTGAAGCTGTTTGAATAAGAAAGTCTTGCTAGTTAAGCTAGTCAGACTGCCGAGATGGAGACACATGGGGTCAAGGTTTGACTACTTAGCACGTTCCAATTTACCCTTGCTGGTAGATGCCATAACTACATTATTCTGCATGCAAAAAAGCATATTTCACTTCCACAATACTCCAATTAATATAACATTTAACCTTTCATTACAAAATTCCTTGGGATCATTTTACATGCTGTTTTGTTTTAAAAAGAGTAAGTATAAAACATGTTTTTGTGTTTAAAAATGTAAGATTTAGGGGACTGCAAAGAAAAAATGCAAGGTCTTGAACAGTTTTAAACTTGAGTGTGTTTAGAATGCCTTGCCAATGCATGAGACACAAAAGACGTGAATGTGATGGTCATTCAAACATGTCCGACTGGCATGTTTACATAGAAAAAAACACATTCTGATGAGACACAAAAGTATATATATCAGATATACTTATCAATCTTATGCTTACATTTGTTTTTCATTTATAGCTACTTGCACACTAGTGAAATACTGTTGTGTTGTTTTTTTTCTTCTTCCATAAGTAGTCTCTCTGGAACTAGGTTTTAGCCACTGTTTTCTTGTTGTCTTCAGTGAGACCTTTTATCTTTTGTTGACCGTGCACTGCTGCCATGGAAACACTTATAATAGTTCTTTTAAAATCTGTTGGGTACTTGCCGCTCAGACCAAAGAGCGACACATTCCTCAGCAGTTATTCTTCCTGCCTCGTTCGCTCTAATTCTCACGCTCTCTCACTTTCTCCATATGTGGAACCTCATCCGCTAGTCCAAAGAGCCTTTCAAGCAAAAAACACTAAGGGTTTATACTGGTGAAGCATTTCCTTTACAAAAGTCAATCATTATCATGAGTAAATGTTAAACAGAAGTCACCCCCACCCCTACTGCATGCCATGCCTCTAACTTCTTGCTGTTCTTGTTGACATTTGGAGGGCTGTGACAAAGCTCTCCTTTCACGTGGCCCCGAGCTCGTGGGAAATGCTGGTGTATGTCACAAATGCAGCTTGGCACCATCTGCCACCCAGCCCGGGAGCGGATGATAAAGTTAGCACGATCATCGCTAGCGTCTTCGTCCCACTGCATCCTCCTCCTTTTCAATGCTGGCCTCTTCCAGGAAGTGTGTGTGAGTCAGACGTCCAGCTGAGTGTGGCTGACCAGACTTGGCTCCCATGAGGGCCCTGTGGGAGGGGAAACGGGGAGAAATCAGAGGATGGGTGGGTGAAGGGAAGTATTGTGGTTGCAGGTGGTTGACTACCACACGCCTGTATGGCAGAGGGCTCGAGTTTTGTTTCTTACGCCATGACAACTTTTTATAAAACGCTCAAGTGTTACATAATTCTGTCCCAAATAAAGTGACAAAAGCCAATCCACACATACTTGCAGGAGCGGGATTTTAAGCCAATTACATTTCACCATGGACTGGGCTAACCAGTGTGACGTGGCAAAATTATAAACCAAAATTTCCTTTTGCATGTTGCGGGGCTGTTCAATTCTGCCATCAACATCAAGACTGGAATAATTTACTGGAAATGTTATTTACTGCTTGTATGTTTGTATATTTATGCTTATTATATTTTCTTTATTTTATTATATGATTAGAATTATTTGAAAAACTTTTGGTCCACCAAATAAGTCATGTCGTCAAACTAACATTCAGAGAAAACAAGCAAACATCAAACAGGAAATGTCGTACAGAGGACACCTGCAGAAATCTTATTACTGTGTGTAAAGGTCATTAAGTCTCATAAAATTTTAGATAATTTGACATTTTTATGACAAGGCAAGATTAGTTTGTGTTGTAAAATGTCATGTGGTTTGACTCTCGAAAAACAATGTCATGTGTGAACATGTTTGTAAAAAACAAACAAAACAAAAAAAATGTTTTACCTAAAAAAATTCAAAAACTTACGCCATTACTACTTTTTTAAAAAGACTTTAAAATGTTACATCATTCTGTCCTGACTGAAGTGACAAAACCCAATTTGCACATATTTGATGAGTGGGATTTTCAGCCAATGAGATTTTGCTGTGTGCGGCTAACTAGTGTGACATGACAGAGTTATAAAGTGAAATGTTGGCACATTGCTTGTTGCGAATGTAGCTAATTAGAAGAAAAACTCAGATTAACATAAACAGGAAAATTGAGATTTTCTGGTTTGCTGCTTTGCCCCTGGGTAGGACACGTGTTTGATTGGTTATGATAAATGACAATCATTTCAGTTTCATCACTTTTGTTACTTTTTAATTTCAGGGCGATAAAATTTTAGATAATTTGACATTTTTATGACAAGGCAAGATTAGTTTGTGTTGTAAAATGTCATGTGGTTTGATTCTCGAAAAACAATGTCATGTGTGAACATGTTTGTAAAAAACAAACAAAACAAAAATGTTTTACCTAAAAAAAAATTAAAAAATTTACGCCATTACTACTTTTTTAAAAAGACTTTAAAATGTTACATCATTTTGTCCTGACTGAAGTGACAAAACCCAATTTGCACATATTTGATGAGTGGGATTTTCAGCCAATGAGATTTTGCTGTGTGCGGCTAACTAGTGTGACATGACAGAGTTATAAAGTGAAATGTTGGCACATTGCTTGTTGCGAATGTAGCTAATTAGAAGAAAAACTCAGATTAACATAAACAGGAAAATTGAGATTTTCTGGTTTGCTGCTTTGCCCCTGGGTAGGACACGTGTTTGATTGGTTATGATAAATGACAATCATTTCAGTTTCATCACTTTTGTTACTTTTTAATTTCAGGGCGACGAACAGGCCATTTTGGTTTAATTTCACCTGTTATTAATTTCTTAGATTTCTGATTTGTATCTCAGTGTAGTCACGGCTAATCTTTAATTGCTGCTGTTTAGGCCACAGAAGGAGGTTGATTAGCTGACCGGATTTTCTGGGCTCTTTCCTGTATGTGTGGCAATGGCCACTCATCTCTGCTGGCAGGGACTAGGAGCAAAGAAGCGTCAGGAGATATTTAATTAAGACAACAGTTCAATTAACAGCTCAATTAGCTGAGGTAATTAGAAGCTCTGTTGGAACAAAAGCCAGCATACTCAGTGGGTCCCTGTGCAGAAGCAGGGTGGCTCAATTCTGCCATCAGCATCATAATCCTGCTTATAAGCACTGGACTGAATTTTCACCTTGAGTGCCTGGACTGGGAATCTTGTACAAACCTGCAAATTAGACACGCTAATTTCTTGAATGCTTTGAGGATGTTTCTGTTAAAATGAGTAAACTTTGGATTGGCATGGTGTTCTTTCCGTAACAAGATCCATAAATAACCATCATTTGCTTTGGTTTGACAAAGCTGTCTGTGTTTTGACTAAGCTATCTGTGCGTGACTCTGACTATGACCATTTCCAGGTACTTGGTACATATATTTTAAAGTAGATTTCTAAAAAAAAATCTTTCTTTTCTTTATCTTGTACACTCTTATTTGTCATTGACCCAGTTGCTTTTATATTTCATTGTCTGTCATCTGTCAAAACTCCTGAGCAAACTTATCTGAAGGACCAGAAACAATCCTGGACTTGATCTACAGTAGTTTTTATAGAATAAGTTGCAAAGAAGAGGATGCAAAACTATAGTCTATCATTTCCACAACATCCTTTAAAAGCACCTTTAGCCATCAGCCTATCCCTCCTAGATACCATAGTCCATGTTTTTGTATTGACTGTGGTGTGTGTCAGCCTCCTGTAGAGGGTAGAGATGACAGCGGCCGCAGCTGCTATGTTTAGACCAGTCTTTGTGTGCCTACGCCGGGTACGGCCTCATCCGCTAAAGCCTGGCTCACCTAATCAGCCCCTGTGTAAATCACCAGGTGAGGCTCCTTATTTGCAGTTGTGCATAGACTGAGATCTCCAGCATTAGTCCCATTCGGTGTGCCTGATGAACACCTGATGACACGTCCGTCAAGACGCAGCCTTGTCTCTGTAGCATACGGGGTGCTGACCTCAGGGACTTTTGGAGGCGGCATGTGGGACTGTGCATTGGCTGTCCAAAATCCACGGCCCTGGTCTAGAGCATCTCGCTGTAATGAGATTTGCAAAAGCCGAGGCCAGCTGGGCACAGCAGGGCAGGTCAGGATGGGGCAGGAGACAGATATGTAGACCGGGTAGAGTTAGATTTATAGATGAGATGAGCTCATTTTTGAGACCTGCTCTTGATGCAGGGAAGTGAGCTCATTTATATATGGTCCGAAACTGCATGTACTTGGTTGGAGCCAAGAACATGTCGTTCTCTGGTTGTTTGCAGGATTATGGGCTTCCATTTTGTTTATTTCATATTAATTTTACCATAGAGTTTTCCAGGGGTGTGGACTCGAGTCACATGACTCGAGACTTGACTCGGACTCGAGTCCCAAATTTGATGACTTGTGACTCGACTCAACATAATTAAAGAAGACTTGAGTCTCAACTTAGACTTTGACTGCAATGACTCGAGACTTGACATGGACTTGAGCCCTGTGACTCGGAAAGACTTTATGATCAGATCAGAGTCGTTATTACTGTAGACGCGTCCCTGCAGCGTGCTTGCGCTTGACTGGCAAAAAGCCAGAGACTGCGTTCAGGGAGAGTTGGATATATAGGCTAGTATAAATTAATGGAGTAATAGCACAACTTACGACAAAAGAACCGAGATAAGAAAAAAAATGACATGATTAGTCTATAGCTATCTCCGCTCGTGAAAAGCGCTGCCCTGCCCGTTTGATCGCCGCCCAGCAGACACACAGAGTGGGCACGAGAAACGAGAGGTGTGGCCGCGATCACTGGTGCTCGCCTCATCATCACCGTGAGGTGCTGTTAAACGCTAAACATATTCCTCACTTCTTTTGTTTGTCCGACACCGAGGTGCACCATGAGTGACGGATCCGCATAAAGGTTTAAAGGTTGGTGCAACAGAATTATTAGATAAACATTGATTTAAAATGAATCATTGCAAACCATTTAGCTATAATTTGAAGGAAAAAAAAATGCACATTAGGCCTAATGTCTGAAGTGGGCAAGCGGCAACAATTTTTCTCCCTCTTGACCAGGCACTCATGTCACATTCATTTCTTTCGGGATAAATGAATGAATCCAAGTGTTGTAAATCAGTCTGTAGGCCTATAGCAAATAACAAATAAGGGCTCATTGGCTTAGATATAACACCTAGAAGCATATATTCTTATGCACACATGCAAAATATGTTGCAGCTGTATTTCTATGAAATTACTAATAATTACTAATAAAATAGTTTTTTTTTTCACTGCTTGTCCTTTTTTGGCACAATCCCTAAATTGAACTTGAGTAGTTTTACTAAGGGCACCCATCTCACATGAAATTGAACTATGCCAAACATATTCTACCTGCCTTCCTGATATAAATTACTATGAATTTGATATGGTAATTAATACTGAGACACTAATTTGATGAGCATTGAATATATAACTATAAAATATACTCAATTTTTCTCCCTCTTGACCAGGCACTCATGTCACATTCATTTCTTTCGGGATAAATGAATGAATCCAAGTGTTGTAAATCAGTCTGTAGGCCTATAGCAAATAACAAATAAGGGCTCATTGGCTTAGATATAACACCTAGAAGCATATATTCTTATGCACACATGCAAAATATGTTGCAGCTGTATTTCTATGAAATTACTAATAATTACTAATAAAATAGTTTTTTTTTTCACTGCTTGTCCTTTTTTGGCACAATCCCTAAATTGAACTTGAGTAGTTTTACTAAGGGCACCCAACTCACATGAAATTGAACTATGCCTGATATAAATTACTATACATTTGATATGGTAATTAATTCTGAGACACTAATTTGGGCAAAGAGCACTAATGACTTGTTTAAGACTTGAAGCTAAAAGTTGAGGACTCAACTCAACTTGGACTTGCCCGTCTTGACTCGGGGCTTGACTTGGGACTTGTCTGTCTTGACTTGGGACTTGACTCGAGAATTTAATGCAAAGACTCGAGACTTACTTGTGACTTGCAAAACAACAACTTGATCACACCTCTGGAGTTTTCATAGCCCTTTACTTATTCAAAATTGGCCATATTTACTGCCTTAATTAGAATTTGTGGTCTTATTGTGCACAGTTAATACGTATTATTCCAAAATGAAATAAATTTCTTGTGTCAGGACTTCTGGAATTACTTTATTTTATGGCTGATGTCACCAATCCATTTTATTTTTCAACTATGTGGCACCATTTTGGTACATAATGTCCATTTTTAAATCCAGTGACTTCTTGAAAGTTTTTTAGTTTTTGTTTTTTTGAATGTCTTGTTTCACTTTACGGAAGTAAATGGGTTGCAAACAGTTTAATGTTAAATAATAGCATTTTTGGCATAATGTTGATTGCCACAAAAAATTATTTCATTGTATCCCTTGTTTCTTAAAAAAAAACAAAAAAAAAACAGTGAGGCACTTACAATGAAAGTAAAGGAGTAAATAAAAACGCTACAAACTGTTAAACTGTAAACATGTATTGTTTTGGTGTTATTACAGTATTTAAAACATAAATTTAAAACTTAAATTGTAACTCTTAAATACTTTCTTTTATATTTCAGATTAAAATCATTAAAATCATATTAACACACATTGTTTATGCCCTGTGGCTCTACTATTGAAACAAGTTTGTTTATGGATTGGACCCATTCACTTCTATTATAAGTGCCTCACTGTAACCCAGATTTCTGCTTTTTTTTAAAGAAAACGAGGGATTGTTTAAAGCAATTTTTGCATTCTCAACATTTTGCTATTAACATTATCAACACAACCAGAATATTCCTTTAACATCCAAATAATATCAGCCTTGTCCCGACTACCCGAGAAGATCCCGTGTTCTGAAACAGAATTCAGTGTCAATGGATCTCACAAAGTTGTGGTGAATCTTGTGACAGGATGAGTTGCTGCTCGTCACTAACAGTCGAGGGCTGAGGGCTGTTGCCACATACCACATGTTGCCCTGCACTTCCCCCGCTGTTACCTCATCACACCCCGACAGCTGGGCCTCCAGACCACTTTCTGACAACCGCAGTCTCCGCAGGGCATGTGACTGCATTGCCAGTGGACTGGTGTTAGCTTAGCACGGGCCTGAACTCCAGGCTTCCTGTCAGCAGCTCTCATCACTTCCTACTGTTGGTGTGAGTTGTGCCCCCTCATCCTGCCAGCTGCTGCTGAACACAGAACAGTAGAATCATGCTGAAAACATGGTGTTCCTGTGATCTTTCCCCATTTCTTTAATTCAGAGCATCATCCGAATTAGCACTGAGGCTAAACGCTAATTTGTTCATCAACATTTGAAGGTGGTATTGATCTTAACAGTGTACCTGTGCAAAACCGATAGCAAAACACTTTTGTGTTAGCTTCTGAGGTCCACATCTGTTCCTGTGCATTTATGGGAACTTTTAAGCGGTTTAAAGTAAGGTTTGTGCTATGTCTTTGTCCTTGTACTAAGGTAGGATGGCACATTCCGGAGGCTATGTTAACAGTGACTTTAAATGAAGGGCGGTTGTTAAAAAGAAAGAGGCAGAAAGACACAATGAATATCACACAGACACAATAGACACATTAAAAGACATGATTGCATGTGGCATATACACATTGATATTTAAGTTTCAGCTTTAGAAAAGTGTACAACAGCGGTTATATTACCCAAAACGTTAATCTTTACTTGAGTTGATAGTAGCTTTTCTTTAATATATTATATTGTCTGTCAATTTGACCCATTTTTGATTATTGAGTTGTCAGAAATACTGGTTAACCTATGATGTTTTTTTAAACATTGTGACCTTTTCTCATTTAAGGTCATGAACGTGCCTGCAAAGTGGTGAGACACTGATGTGTTGTGGAGAATGCGTACAACATTTCTATTACGATTATGGTATTTCATTGTTAAATGTAGCTGTACAGACCTAAAATAACCCTTTATTGTACTTGTATTTACAATGATTTTTATGCATTTGGGAGACACTTTTATCCAAACTTACACTGCATTATTAAAGGCATCCATTTTTATGCATGTTCAGTATGCTGGGAACTAAACCCATAATCTTGGCATTTCTAGTAGCGCCAATCTCTACTGTTTGAGCCTCAGGAAAGCAAAAGGAAGAAGTTCTTTTCTACACTACTTCTGTTTATGTAAATTATTTGAAATGTTAAAAATATTTACAATACTGTTTAAACTATTCAGTTTAAAAAAAATTTAAACTGTTCTTAAATACAGTTTTAAAAAACATATGTTGTTACATTTGTAATGTGTGAGAAGTATTGATGTTAAAGGTTTGTTATTTTTCATAGTGTGAATTTTGGTAAATTGTACTGAATCCAATTAGGGCCAATTTGCCCTCCATTATTTTAACATAATAAAAGGGGCTGAGAGGGGAAGTCTACAATTTCTTGGTCACAAAAATAATGACTAACCGCATCCGAAATTGTATATATACGATATTCACTGAAGAGCTTTGGGTTATCTCTGAATAGCAATTACGGATATGAAAAGAATTTTAACATTTTAACAATTTACACACTTTACTCTTAAGCATATTTTTCACTGTGTGTGTGTGTGTGTGTGTGTGTGTGTGTGTGTGTGTGTGTGTGTGTGTGTGTGCGTACGTGCGTGTGTGTGTGTGTGTGTGTGTGTGTGTGTGTGTGTGTGTGTGTGTGTGTGTGTGTGTGTGTGTGTGTGTGTGTGTGTGTGTGTGTGTGTGTG
>NW_015548251.1:625583-625997 GCF_001515605.1 Sinocyclocheilus anshuiensis
ATTGTGTGTGTGTGTGTGTCTGTGTGTGTGTGTGCATTTAAGAGCAGCACTGAACCTTGGCATTAGAGAAATAGGTCAGCCATTTTACCCTGGGGAAACCTGCACAGTTTGCATTCTAATAGCTGATACACACTCTTTTTCTCCTTCCCACCAGTCCAGGCCACACCATTTTCATCTATTTTGCAGTGTCTCCCTGCCCTGCCTGAGACCTTTCAGCAGTATTGGTCATTTATAATGATAATAAGAGATCTGGCTCTTTAAAAATGAATGGCGTATCTGTTTCTGTGTATGTGCGTGTGTTTCAAAGGAAAGTGCAGGCTACAGAGAATTCCAGCGCAGTCCTTTAATTGGCCTGAAGTCGTTTCTCTGGCCGTGTGTTATCTGAATAATGCATGGCCTTTCTTAATGAAGCGC
>NW_015548251.1:626260-627007 GCF_001515605.1 Sinocyclocheilus anshuiensis
TATATATATATATATATATATATATATATATATGTATATATCGAGTGGAGATCAAAATTAGAGAACAATCTATTAATACTTGATTTTTTTCTGAAATATTGTTAATTTTCATCTATAAAAATTTGAAGGAATATTAGCTCTTGGTATACCACTGTTATACTAACATGTTTTACAAAATAATCAAGTAATTTCAACAAAAACCTCTATTTTGTGGAAAACAGTGATCAAAATTAGATAACAGTTACCACTGTAGCATGAAAGAAGATTACAACTAAAATTTTGGATTTCAACAGTATTGGTCATTTATAATGATAATAAGAGATCTGGCTCTTTAAAAATGAATGGCGTATCTGTTTCTGTGTATGTGCGTGTGTTTCAAAGGAAAGTGCAGGCTACAGAGAATTCCAGCGCAGTCCTTTAATTGGCCTGAAGTCGTTTCTCTGGCCGTGTGTTATCTGAATAATGCATGGCCTTTCTTAATGAAGCGTGCTCTTGTTGTTTTACTTCTGTAGGATATAGGGTAAAATTAGCATAGTCCTGTGTCTGCATCTTAATCGACTCTGATAATCAAGCTCTTGCTTTGTTTACAGCTTCCCACAGGCCCGCTGTTTACGGCCCGACCCCATAATGCCAGTTTACCTCTAGCACACTTTGGGTCCCCTAACATACGATATAGTCTATCTATCTATCTATCTATCTATCTATCTATCTATCTATCTATCTATCTATCTATCTATCTATCTGTCT
>NW_015548251.1:627195-636532 GCF_001515605.1 Sinocyclocheilus anshuiensis
TAAAATTTTGGAGGGTTACAGCTGTCAGAAATTAGTAGGCAGTGTAGAGGCCCTTGCTTTGAATGACTTCAGCACATCTGCGGCTGCAGGATATCACTTGTTTCTCACACTGTGCTGGTGTGATCTTTGTCTACTCTTCTTCCGGTCTCTTCCACAGTTCGGTGACTGTAGTGAGTTTCTTAGCCATAACTTTGTTGCGTAGGATTTTCCAGAGATTTTCAGTTGGGTTTAGATCAGGACTCTGGGCCACCATTTCATTATTTCATTTCAGTGTTCTTAGCTTCAAGGAACTGCTTTACCCATTTTGCAGTGTGACGGGGACATTGTCTTGCATGAAAATTGCAGGCTGATTGGGAGATGCTTGCAGGGAAGGAACTGCATGTTGCTGAAGGAGGTTCTGATGAACATTTGCATTCACCCTGCCATGTAGCTGTATAAGAGACCCAACTCTTGCTGCACAAAACATCCCCCAAACCATGACACTTCCTCCTCGACCTTTCACTGACTTCTTTACGCACTCAGGGTTCAGTGTTTCCCCCAGTTTAATGCCAAACATAATGTTTCCCATCTGACCCAAATAAATTAATCATGTTCTCATCACTAAAGTGAACTTTGGACCAATTCTTCTCTCTCCACACAACATGCTCCTAGGCAAAGGTGAGCCTAAACTTTTGATTCTTTCTGCTGATTAGAGGCTTCGTCACTGCAGAGTGCGCTTTCAGTCCGACTTCTCTTAAACGTCCTGAGACAGATCCATACCCTGTTCATCACTGAACTGGTGAGCAATTCCAGCTGCAGTGTTGAACCAATTCCCCATTGAGAGTCTCTGCATTATCCTGTCTTCTTGTGCATTTGTCTTACGTGGACAACCAGCCTTTTCGGGGGACTTGAATGAATTAGTGTCATTGTAAATCTGCAATATTCTAGAAATTACAGATTACAGATTGGAATGACCAGCTTCTCTTGTAATGGCTGAAAGGGTCATCCCTTTAGCCTTTATCTGGACCGCCTCCTGTTGCAGGCTTTCGGTCACCTTAGAGCGGCCCGCTATCTTGCAATCTCAGTGTAAATTAGAGGAATGCTGCCAGTTACATAGGGTTTGTCATATAATTAAGTAATTTAGCACCAGGTGTCAGTAACACCAATAACTTTGAGGTAGCTGTAAGTGTTCTCTAATTTTGATCAGAGTACAAATATCTCATTTAAGTTTTTTATTATTATGATTATTATGACCTATTATGATTTTGTAGGTCAGTGCAATATTTCTGCGGATCATTTGCAAAAGTTGTCTAAAGGTAGTGATAGCTGTTGCAATAGGTAATTTTTTTTTTCCCGGAGGGTGCACGTGGTGTATCTCATGAAGTGGAAATAACTCTCTACCTCTTTCTTTGGTGTGTGGAAAATGGGAAGTCAGCAAAGATGATATACCCTAATGGAAATCTGGGAACACTGGCCATGTCCTTCATTTGTCATATTCACAGAAATTTTGCTAACTGTCACGTTGCACACACACGAGGGACGAGGAGACGCTGGAGAATATGTTGACAGGACTTTATACATGGGGAGCAGGACACACACAAAACATGGAACAGAGTCTGACACTAACCTCATGTTTTAACCCTTATGTTCTATTGAGATTCACTTTACCTTTTTTTTTTTAGGTCCCAGAGAAATCAAATAAAAACAATAAAAATAGTTTAGTTTAGTATGTTCATTTAAGTCAATGAAAAGAAATTTAAATGTTAACCCTCTAAAGACCAAATATGGTAATGGTTCAGTTTGGAGCTAATTTAACTGCAACAAAAACACATCGCAGAAAAATACAATTAAAAAAGTTCACTGGATGTATTTCTAAGAAAGTAATGTATCATTTTTTGTTGAAGGTTTGTAAAATTATGATCCTGGTACTTCACTATTAAGTATGTTTTTGAGATATTAAAAGGGTCGTTGGGCCTCTTAAAAAACAGAATTTTAGGATTAAATAGTCGTGGAGCTAAAAAAGCTCCCCTCATGTTTCAGTGTAAATCATGAGTCTGTCCTGTTGTGTTTGAAGCATTTTTTTAGCATATTTATCATTGTGTGGAACGCTTCCCGAAACTGTCGCTCCATATTTCAAAGCCAATGCATACTGAGCTGGGTGTCCCTTTAACAGATTTCATCCAAATACAAACACCACATGGTCACATACAGCACGAGCCTATTTTTGGTCACAGTCTCTGAAAGACCTTAAAGATTGCAAACTTGGAGGTGGAACATTCCAAAGTCTCATCAAGGCATGCAGAACGTATTCTGCTAATCCAACGGTGGAGTTTTCATCTATTGGCTTTTGCCTCATCTGTTTCCAGTGTGAGTCCTGAGAGAAAACAGGCAGGTGGGCTGTGTGAACACTACACATCAACAGTCTGTCCAAGAATAGTTAAGCAGATCTCACACAGTTTACCAGATCATTTTTTCTTGCCTTGTTTTACTAGGACCATGATCAGGGCTGAATATATGTTTATTTTATTAAGGCAGTGAAGCAAGAGCTCATCCTTTGTCGTCTGCTTGTAATTTGGCCCACTGTAAAGGCGAATAGAAGCTCATCCTGAATTAATTAATGGTGTTTGTGTAATGCCTGTGGTTTTGTAAAATTGATTCTTAGATTAACTAATAAAGAGGTACTATATTATTTATTTATTTATTTGTTTGTTTATTTACTATCACATAGTAACAAGGAACACAAGTAATGCATTTTGATGCTGCTTTTCTTGAAAGATGTACTTATATTTTTGCTCTGTTCATTTGTTCAATATTAATTCCCCCCCCAAATAGTTGTATAAAAATAATAGGCCTCCCAGCATGCAGTGGCAAATGAATGATGTTTTTTTTATTTTTTTTACCAGTTTTATTTACACTGTTGTTGTTGATTTTGTTGTTTTGTTAAGTAATGAGTTATGCTCAATATTCTATACCTTTCTTAAAATGTTATCTAATCTTAATCTAAATAGGCAATATTGGCAACTTGACATTTTAAGTTTAGTCAATATATTTAATTAAAATGAAGCAATTGGTTAATAATTGATTAAAATAGTTGCAATGCAACTGGTGATTTTGTTACACAAACCAGTATTTTAGTATCATTGAGATACTATTATTGTTTTTATTAAAGGGACAGTTCACCCAAAAATGAAAATTCTGGGTGAATTCTCGTAGCTTCGTAATATTACGGTTGAACCCCTGATGTCACATGGATTATTTTACCGATCTCCTTGCTACGTTTCTGGACGTTGATCATGGTAGTACCCTTGCTGTCTATGGGAGGGTCAGAGAGCTGTCAGAATGCGTCAAAAATATCTTAACTTGTTTTTCCGAAGATGAACGGAGGTCTTACGGGTTTGGAACGACATGAGGGTGAGTAATTAATGACAGAATTTTCATTTTTGGGTGAACTAACCCTTTAATATTTTGAGTCAGTTTGTCATTTTTAGTAGTTTTTGTTTTTGATGTATATAGTTTTATGTTTTTATTCCAGTTTTAGTTATTTTAATACGTTAAGTTAAACTAAACAGAACTGTTTTTATATTTTATTTCACTTAACGTTTATTTTTTTCATGTAACTTTTTTTTAGTTTTAGTTTCAGTTTTAGTTTATTGCAAATACCTTTTTTTTTTTTTTTTTTACAGTGTGGTTGTGACGGATATAAGGCCAGAACTCTTTGGTGTTAAAATTAGCATTAATATGTAATATTGTTTCAAAATAATTTCAACAGAATTCCAGTCCAAGTTTGACAACTGAAAGGATTGCCATTAATCCATATTGCTGTGATAACAAGAATTTTGTGATCGGTTTGGTTTCTCCGCTGTCCTTGGAATAGAAAGTTTTGTCAAAGTAATTGACTTTTCAGCTTTTCCCGAGTTTATACACTTATCTCTGCTTCTCAGCCTAGAGGGAGAGAGGGACTGTGAATATACGCGCACTGAATTATTTAGGCAGATCTTGTGATGGCGGAAGATTTAGACAGCTGATTTTGGCAGCCATTGGAATACCTGTCAATTCACACATTCTGTGCTGTCTACCAGGTTTAGACAACTCTCCTGTTTTTTTCTGTCTTGGCCAGAAACACAGCCTGGCAAAGGACCAAAAAAAAAAAAAAAAGAAGTGCAATCACAAGACATTTCTTTTCCAGGCGAACTTTGCCAATCTAAAGTTGCCCGCCTCCGCACTCGAACTAAAAGATCTGCTCTCATCATTCCTATACCTGTCACCTGCACTGCTTACCTATTTCTTACCGCATACAGTATACGATCCTCATCCTTTATCCCCAATATTTATCTGAGCTACTCTAACCCTGTTCGCTCTCCTATGGTTTGGAGCTTCAGTACCTCTGTGAGGTCTCTTCCCTCTCTTTTGTCAAACTCTTCAGTCTCTTTTCCCTGTGCTACTCGCACATAGCAGTTTAATGATCCTCTCCTTCTGCTGTTGATTCACTGAATTATTCCTTTTTTTCCCCATGCGTTTCCTGCTGGGTTTTTTTTTCATGCACTTTCTCACCACTCTGCATTCGCTTTTTTTGTTTGTTTCCCTTCTGTTTCATATTGTTCCCATGGTGTATCTTTTTCTTTTCTTTTGATTTGTCTATTTTCTGTAATTAATTGCTCTTCACAATGTTTCTGTTAAGCAATTTTAATCCTAGAAAGTTCCCATGTAATAATAATAATAATCAAAAGTTCATTTTGTCACGTTGCACACACACGAGGGACGAGGAGACGCTGGAGAATATGTTGACAGGACTTTATTTGCACCAAGGAACCAAGGGAGACGAACACAGGAAGACGTACACGAAGACGTTCAACAGCGGACAGAGAACTAGGGACTGGGAACACTTTAAATACACACAGGAGGAGGGGATGACGAGACACACCTGGGATCCATAGCAGGACACACACAAAACATGGAACAGAGTCTGACACATTTATTGTTGTTGATTGTGTTGTCGCTATTGTTATCTATTATTATTAGCGTTATTACTATTAATAGCAACAATAATACATTCTAGAATGTTCATTTAAAAATAATAAACTTTTGAGAATTTATTATAGTTATTGTTATAATTGATAATAATAATAATAATAAAACATTCTAGAAAGTGAATTTATTATTTTAAATAAATGTATTATTGTTACTATTAGTATAATATTGCTATTATTATTTTATGTCTTAACAATAATAATAATAATTTCTAGTATTGTCATATTATTATTATTATTATTATTAGTAGTAGTAGTAGTAGTAGTAGTAATAGTAATAATAACATTAAAAATATAAAATGAAATGAAAGTTAAAAGGAACACATTTCTGGCCATATTCTGTGTCAGTGCTT
This sequence comes from Sinocyclocheilus anshuiensis, assembly GCF_001515605.1. NCBI lineage: Eukaryota > Metazoa > Chordata > Actinopteri > Cypriniformes > Cyprinidae > Sinocyclocheilus > Sinocyclocheilus anshuiensis. Next base: position 632,555 of record NW_015548251.1, read on the forward strand.
AAAGGGGTTGTGGGGGTACGTAATAAAGATTGGGAAACACTGACCTAGAGAGCCAAATAGACATAATTCTTCAAATAAAAGCAATACATCACGGTAACACACGGTGTTGTGAGACCAGAGCTATTCTGCCTCATTGTTGGTTTGAGCAGCATCATCTGTCTCCGGCTAATGGGACTGTTGGTGTGAATCTGGCAGTGACCAGAGCTCAGTGTGTCTGAGTGAAGGGTTACGGCCAGTGCGCTCACCCTGGTGGCAAAGAGCGACTAGAGACGTCCAGTATCAAGTCAAAGCCAGACACTCTCAGTCAGAACTGCTACACTCATCCAGACAGAACTCGAGGTGTGTATTGTAATAAATTGTGTGTGACTTTAAGTGATGAGGCTGGGCACAGGTCAAGGCCTGTCTTTGGCTTACACCTGATATTCAGGATACATAGAGTAATGCCTAAAGGTTTTGAATGGGTGAACAAGATATTCAAGATTTTATTTATTTTGTTTTTAGTTGTTGTCATGGGAAATCCCCTGATACTTTGACATCTTGTTTATGACTTATGTATGAAGGTGACTCAGACAAGATGGGGGACTTTTTGGGTGTTGTTTCATAGGGTAATGTCCCTTAATAGACACCAAGATTTATTTCCTATAATCATTTATACTCATCGTCTCATACCCTGACACAAAACAGTTAACAAAGCATGATGTTTACAAATGTTAACAAGCAGAAACACAGACAAAAGTCAGTTAACTGTGGGGCAACCAGCTGAAAACGTCTCAAAAAGTAACAAGGAAGTGATGAAGCGTGTTTAGTTTCAGGAGAAATACTTCATAAAACAATGAGGTGAGACTTTCCGTTCCAAAAAACAAATTAATGAACCACCTATGATTTTCTCAAGAGTAGTGACTCACATGTATTGCAGTTTATTGTTAAAAAAAAAAAAACGTGAAATGAAAACCAAATAAAAAATATCCCTTTCACTTTCTTTTCTCACAGTTGAATAAATGTTGATTCCTGTGCTAATAGCATCAGTAAATGAAACTTCAAACAAAAATAGGTTTCCCAAACTATCCCGTCTACCATTGGTTGACCTAACAGATAGCCCCGCCCACAAAGTCATGTCATTTGTTGAGTGAATGTTGCTGCTGCCGGGTAGTCAAACAAAAGTCATTTGTTTTGGTAGTCTCGCAGAGCCACATTTTTTACGCATTGTTTATGAATTTACAAATGGCTTCGTTTTTGTTGCATATTAATCTATGATAGAAAAAGACATTTTTACAGCAAAAAAATTACACTTTTCAGCCTTAAATCATCAATGAATGTGGATCCAGATGAGCAGCAAACAAACTATGTTGAAGGCAGATGCTCTTTGAGCTGCCAGACCTTTGTTGCTCGGTGGAAAACAATGAATAATTCTCTTTATGCCACATGTGGGTGTGAAATGGGGAGAGAAAACGGCAAGAGTATTATGTATTTGCCAGATCAAACAGCCCTGCAAGCTCTTTATGATCACCCTGACTAACAAGATACCGGCACAAAAGCAGAAAATCGCAGGAATGTTTGTTTGCATACCCAGCCCTAGTTAGACATCCTCAACCTCTCGCCAAGGTTATGCGCCTGTGTGTCTGTTTATGTGTGTGCGCACATTTGTTTGGTTCCCCGGTAAGTGACAGCTGTGTCTCTTGTAAGACGTCGTGTTTCTTATCCCGGATAAACATCCTCTATTTGTCTGATGCTTGGATATTTGTCAATATGTCTGCTTTGATGGAATAATTTTTATCTCGGTGTTTACAATGAATGTGATACGCTTGCCAGTAAATTTAAATACGTACTTTGCCATGTATGCAAAAGCGTTTTTAAAAAGAATTAACATTTAAATGGAGTTTTAACTACAAATGATAGCTCTGTTATTGTTCGTTTACCCTCATGACATTCCAAACATGTTTGTCTTTCTTTATTCTTTTGAATACAAAAGATAACTTAAATATACTGTACATTGTATTAAATAATTTTAGGCTACTTTTATAGTGATTATCATGTTTTTGTTTTTTTTTGAGTGAAGGATTGACTCAGATTAAAAGAGTGGCAAAGATATTCCTCAAAAATTAACCTTTGGAATGATATGATGGTCAATAAATAGCATGTATGACAAAGACAAATGTGTCCATGATAAAGGAAAGAAAACATATTTTTACAATCAACTCTAAAACATAATTTAAGCATTTTTTTTTGCATGTTGGATTTTCATTTTTATTTTATTTTTTGAAGTTTTTCCAAATGTATTTTTTTTTTCAAATGTATGTATTTGTTTGAAATCATTTTTATTAAGGTTTTCCTTTCAAGAATTTCATTCTTTAAATTTTTTTTTCTGTTATTATATCAGAATATTTGTATCACTTTGATATTTTGTCCCCCTAAAAATATGAAAATTTTGATATTTCGAACTAAATATCAAACTAAAATATCCGAATTTTAGTTCGAAAAAAAAACAAAACATGCCAATCATAGAAGAGATTTATTTACAGTGGGTATAGAAAATAATTATTTATTTATTTTATTTTATTATTTTTTTCTGACGGGTTGGTGTTATATCTTTCACTTGGATGTTATAAGTTGCACTAAGTTAATACAGCTGGATAAAACAAAAACTGTGTCCGTCTTCATTTCAGGCTGCAAAGCAACAAAATGTGATTATTGTAAAGGGGGGTGATTATTTTCTTTTTCTTTTTATTGATGACACAATTTTAATTTTGGACTAGTCTTTTAAGTCTCGCTGTAGCTTTAGCTTTAAATACAAGCACTTTAACCTCTCTGTCTTTGTTTGTTTCTCACATGGTCTTGTTACCTAGACACCGGTGTCTCACTAAAATAATTCTCTTCCTCCCTTTCCCACTTCCATCCGCTGGGCACATTCCCAGCCCACACTGGTGCCGGAGACAGCCAACCACTGTATTACATGCACAACGGTGTTTACATCTCTTTTCACCAATTAACTTACAACTTCATGAATGCTCCATAACTGCACTTTTATGTCCAACTTTTTTGATGACAATCAATAAAGGAAGAGTTACAAAGAGTGGGCGTCCATCAGTGAAGGGCTGTAATCAATCCTAAGAGCCCCCCGCCATGATATGGGGGTCTCGCCGAACACAAATGTAATGTAGAAACAGATCTAGACAGGAAGCTTTATTATTACAGAATGTGCCAGGAGGTGCAGTCACTCAATGAGAAAATGATGCAGTGTGTGTGTTTAGCGTGATTGGGTTTAGAGAGAGAGGAATCCAATAAAGAAAATGGAGAAGGCCTTGTGTAAAGTGTAGAGGGCGGGCTGCTCTGTAGTGTATTCATATTAAAGACTGCAATGCTGGGAGGGGAAGTGATTACTGTCAGTAACTCCACAGGAAATGTTGCATCTTACTGACGTTTAGAAATCATTTCAGCAGCTGGGAACAATAAAAAAGTGAGATTGTGCAATAATTGGCTTGCCTCGCAGGCTTACATACGGGAAAAAAAGCAATAATAGATGTTACCTCCATTTTCCAGAACACCCCCCACCGCTTTAAAGCTTTATCACTTATGAGACACAAAAGTAGTTTCAGTGTTTAACAAGCTTGGGTCGTGTGTAAAGATGTGTTTTTTGGGCGGTGGTTCAGGGTTGTTGGGAAGAATCATATTTGGTTGATATTTTGGGGTTTACCAGGGGGTGATGTTAAGATGGGAAAAGTGTTGGTGGTATATCAAAGAATGTTTTGTTTCGCTTTTGTTTTTGGTTGTTTTGATTCATGTTTCATTTTGTGTTTGGTTGTGTTTTATTTTTTTTGTGTGCTTTGTTCTAAAATTATGAAGCTAATGAAATGTCACATTCTGGTCATTTTTCTTCAGTTTTAACCTTAAAGAAATGAATCAATCTTTTCTTAAAGGGGTCATATGATGCTTTTTTAAAGATCATTATTTTGTGTATTTGGTGTAACAGAATATGTTGAC
>NW_015548251.1:636795-638476 GCF_001515605.1 Sinocyclocheilus anshuiensis
TCTTTCATCTCCTCTGTCCCATGCCTCTGCTGGCCAGGTGTTTTCCCCCAGAGGGCTTTCTCTAATCTCTCTCTTGCTCTCTCATTTCACTGTCCTATAAGCTGCTGTCCTTACAGCACCAGGTTTGATTCTCAAAATGACAGTGTAGTCTATGTATAGATGTGCATGTGTGTTTGCATACTGATTGTTATGGCAAGAGAAATCACAACTTCAGCGTGGGTGAAATCAGGTGGCATTTAAAAGCACTGCTTTATCATGTGTTGAGAAATGACAGAATGACTGCTATGACATGAGAGGATGATGTATCATAAATACCTGCACTGTGACAATCCTGCATGTGTATCAGGGGGCATCAGCAGTGACATTTGAAGAGTGTTCTTTTGAATGTCACTCTACATAATGCACGATGGAAAGTTTCCGTTTCAAGGTTGTGACTGGAGATCAGATGCAAAGTCAGCTTGTCTTTTCAAAGCATCAGAAAATCTGTATGCGGTGTTTGCTTGCTTTCACCATGTTTTAAATAAGATAAGTTCGAGAGACGTAGTGAGCTGCATTGCTGTGTACTGTTTTTATCGGCAGGATCCTAACTGAAATGAAACCTCATAAGTGATGTGAGATGCTCTTCATAGGCAGCAACCTCCATGCAATACAAATATCTGGTCTGTTGGCTGGTTTTAGTAGGGGATTCACTTTTTTAACTAGTTAGGGTGGGAGACCAGCTTGAACAGCTAAAACCAGCAAACCAGCTTACACCAGCCCAATCTGGTCTTAACTAGGGATGCAACGATTATAGATTTTGTTGGTACGATTATTGTCTGAGAAATAATCACGATTATGACGATTATTATATATTTATTAATTTCACAAAATTATTATTGTATAAAATCACATGGACACTCTTTAGATAATAAAGTGTTATTTATTGCTGTCTTTAGAAACAGAAATAACACAGTAACCAATAATACAGCACAAAATAATAATAAAAAGACAAACAAATGTCTATCTCTCCAGTTGGAATTAAAAAGGTGACCTCATGCTCTGTAAACATCCATGTCAGTATTTCCCTTTTGAAAATAACTAATGAAAATAGATCACAAAAGTATTTAGTGTTTTCAGTTTGTACATTCTTTACATCTCTTTTGGACCTGAGGCAGAAAACTGGAAACATGGTGAAAAAAAAAAAAAATCTTGTTGGTTTTTGGCTTATGCATAATATTGTAAAAGGGATAATATATAACAATGTTAATAATAATAATAATGTTAAGTATTATTAATATAGGACTATTAACTTTATTTATCCCACAGGGGAAACTATTAATAATCAGGGGAATAAACTAACCTATATTTTTAACAAACTGTCATCCATACATTCATTTTAATAATTGTAATAATAATTCATACGATTTTACATGTGGCCTGAGAAACTCATGTCTATTATTTTGGTTTGTGAGATCGGAGATCGCACTGCGCACACATACAAACATTCAGGAGGACACAAACTTGTTGTGAACCCTGCCCTGTGACTTTTATTAATAAAATAGCTTAGATACTGAATTGCTACATATTCATCAGCAAGGAGAGGGTAACTAAACTCGCATGTTTGTAGAGAGACGTGCTGACGCAGGTTCACACACACACACACACACACACACACAGACACACACACACACACACACACTTC
>NW_015548251.1:638983-639471 GCF_001515605.1 Sinocyclocheilus anshuiensis
AAAAAAAAAATCTTGTTGGTTTTTACTTATGAATAATACTACAACAGGGATAGTAAATAACAAAGTTAATGAAGTATTATTAATATAATATAACTAATAGTAACTTTATTTGTCCCACAGGGGAAACTGTTACTAATAATGGAAATAAACTGAAATATTATTGTAATCAACTGTTATCCATACGTATTCATTTTAATAATCTTTATAATAATCCATATGATTTTACATGTGGCCTGAGAAAATCATGTCTATCATTTTGGTTTGTGAGATCGGAGATCGCGCTGCGCACACATAGAAACATTCAGGAGGACACAAACTTGTTGTGAACCCTGCCCCGTGACTTTTATTAATAAAATAGCTTAGATACTGAATTGCTACATATTCATCAGCAAGGAGAGGGTAACTAAACTCGCATGTTTGTAGAGAGACGTGCTGACGCAGGTTCACACACACACACACACACACACACACAGACACACACACACACA
>NW_015548251.1:639724-653019 GCF_001515605.1 Sinocyclocheilus anshuiensis
AAAATACGGAGCTATGGAGCCGTAGCTTCGCGTCAGTCTTGCCTTCACGTCGTGCATTAAAATAGTTTAAAGCCATGTATTCGCTCTTTAGCAGCAGTTTTTACGACAACATTTAAATAACACCCTGGTCATTCTTGGTGTACCCAAAATGGTCCCACACTATCGGCTTCAGTCATTTCTTTGGTGGAAATGAAGGATCGCTGTTTGGTTCCTCTGTCGTAGTTCATCTAGTGTGTGTAGTAGCCTCCGTGTCTCTGATAAGCACAGCATTTTAAGCTGGTGCACCGCTAGTGTAACTTTGTTTTTGTTTTGCGCAAGCTGCAACTGTTCCATTCTGTGCAACAGAAACACTCGGTGTAGCGGAGCCTTTACGATTAATTAACCGTGACATTTTAAAGCGCGGTTAATTGTGAAACCGGTTAATCGCTGCATCCCTAATTCTCATGAGCTGCACTTTTGACTTATGGATCTCCAAATCAAATCAGTGCAACCATCCTTACCAGAAACTCCTTTTCCCCTGAAGATCAGAATCAAAAGCAGATGAAAACCTAGATACATGAAGCACAGCATAGCAATCAGGATGGAGGGGTCAGATAATATCTTCTCTATCAGTCTCTGACTTGTTTACCCTTTCCATAACAACACAATGAAGAGGATCACATGCACTTAACCAACAAACAACATGCGCACACACCCAAACACACACCTAACTCGCTTTTAGTTACAGAACTAAATGCCAGGTTATTTACAAGTTCACCTCTTTCAACAGCTTGTAAAAACTAACAAAAATAATTTATAGTAATAGGAAGCCAAACAGGCAAACGGCCATCATCACAATGAAAGATAGGTTTAAATTATACAATTTTTAAGGCCCGTTCATACCAAAAAGCGATAACTATAAAGTTTAGACTATAAATAATCTATAATCTTTCTAATTCTATGAGAATAGCAAAGTTCACACCACAACTATACTATAGCTATTTTTTTCAACTGATGAATGATAAAAAGATTGACAGCAGATCAGAAATCATCTTGCTTTAAAGAGCTTAATGTTTAAAGCGGCAGATGACAAAACTGCAAAGAATGACTATAATGTAATTTTTACTGTATGAAAAAAACAGCAATGCTTAAATGCCTTTTTAGTAAAGAAATTTTTTTTATTAAAATGATTCTCAAATTTGGAATTATATAATAATTTGGTCAGTTCAAGTAATTTGCATTAAACTTAAATATTTTCATCTACCCACTCTCATATTTTTGAATGACCTTTTCCTATGGAAAACAAAAGCAGCATCACTTAAAAAAAAACTCCTTTCTACAACTGACAAAAAAAAGAACAAATAAAAAAAGAAAAATGCCATAATGTTTTGAAAATAATCTCATAACAGGCAAGAATAAAGCAAGATAGTCCTAACATCATAAACCTAGTCAAAATTATGAGATTATATACAATATTTTAATAGAAATTTTTAGCTAAGTGTTTATCCTTTATTCAAGAAATACTATACATTAATCTATTTAATTAACAACTCTAAAACAACTCGGTGTAGCGGAGCCTTTACGATTAATTAACCGTGACATTTTAAATCGCGGTTAATTGTGAATCGCTGCATCCCTAGTCTTAACTAGTCTGCAGCCTGGATAAACTGGCTTTCAGCTATTCTAGCCAAGTGTGGTCTCCTAGCCTGACTGAAAGGGCCCAAAACCTGAAGCGACCAACCTGACATGCTTGGAAACTAGCAAACAGCTTAGGTTTAGTTTGATTTTAGCATGCTGCTAAGCTAATGACTCGATTCTCAAAGCATAAAAATATATAGCGCACACAAATACTTGGTAAATTAGTACATTTTTATTATAATGATCTATTTTAACAATATTGTTTCAGGATTTAATGAAATATAAGAAGTATATAGTATTAGGGCAGGGGTGCCCAAACTCAGTCCTGGAGGGCCGGTGTCCTGTAGAGTTTAGCTCCAACTTGCCTCAAAACACCTGACTTCAAGTTTCTAGTATGCCTAGTAAGAGCTTGATTAGCTCAAACTCAATTCCTGGAGGGCCGGAGCCCTGCAGTGTTTTGTTCCCACCCTGCTTGAAAACTACATACCTTGTAGTTTTCAAATAAGCATGAAGGACTTGATTAGTTGGATCAGGTGTGTTTAATTAGGGTTGAATCTAAACTCTGCAGGGCTCCAGTCCTCCAGGAATTGAGTTTGACACCCCTGTAGGATAATTACACTCAACATTTCTCTGTCCACCATCTTGTATTTTTATTTATTATTATTATTATTATTATTAATGCATTGGGGATCTTCTTATCTGTAAATGAAACGTAATGCTGCCTTACAATTTCGTCAGAATTAGACATCTTAGAAGATTTGTTGTAGTCAGTGTTGTTGTAGTTAAAAAAAACTATAAAAGTTTCTTAATTTAAATATATCTGAAATATAAAGTAAACAAACTAAAAACTAATTTCAACTAGTCAACAGTTCTCATTTTCATTTAGTTTTACTTGATGTGCTAAAATAACTAAAACTGAAATAAAATAACTTAAAAAACAAACAAACAAATAAATGGCAAGAACACAACAAAATTACTAAAACTTTAACTAAAATTAAAATGCAAACAGAAAAGTATAAAAACGAATTCAAAATATTATTAAACACTGTTAGTAGCTCAATAATACTAAATTAACACTGAATTGAAGGATGCATAAGATTACTTCCTTAAAATGTTGACAGCTCACTCACTGTGTTTTGGAACAAAGATACAGTGCGTGTTATTTTTTATCTTGTGTTTTGGACAATTGGAAGTGCCTATGTTCTCATTCATACATGAATTATGCGTGAATAGTGCTTTAAAAATAAAATAAAGTAAAAATGTCTCCTCATGGACCACTGGAACAAGATAACTGCATGTTCCAATAAACTATCAAAATGAGATGCATCACTATTACTAACGTAATTATGTGATACTGTGGCACATGAGAGCTGCTTTTGAATATCTGGTCATGTCGCTACCGCAGCGGAGCATTTAGCAGTGGCACAGTAATATATAGCCGACTGTAAATTAGTCATAGGGGAGTACAGAGACTTGTTCAGGTGGGCCGCTCCTGTCAGTTAAACCTCAAAGCTAATGAGACCATAAAGATTCACCTGCACTCTCTGCCTGGGCCATTAGTGATGACATCACACCTGTGGGACACAAAAAAACGATGCAGTGACGGTCAGGCGGCAAAGAATGGGCAATTAAAGTATGATTTCAGACCCCTGCGGGGAGGAAGGGAGCGCATGGGGAGCAGAGGAGGGAAAAAAGACGGGGGGGGGCTGATGCAGAACCAGGCAGGCGGTGGCGAGAGAGTGATTGTGAGTGAGAGAGCGGGCGTGTCGTGTCTGTCAGCTGTGCTTGGCTCCATCCTCCCCCCGATCAGCGCGCTGGCCCAGCCCGCCGGTTCCCAAACAAACTCGCCGGAACATGTTGCGTGCTCGGCCGTCCCTGCAGGCCCCCCTGCCGCGCTCCAAAGCTGCCGGCCACAATGCAAGCAGGTGGCCGTGCCGCCTCGCTCAGAGAATGGGCACGCTGAGTGGGTGTCAGGCGACAGAAAAAAAAATTCAAAAAATCCCTGCTGACCTCCAGCCTTGCCTGCGCTCGCCAAAAACTGGCGACAGCAGTTTTGGGTCGAATGCTTTTTCTTTCTCTTTTTGTGCGACGGCGTATTGTGCGACACCGGGTTTTGTCATTTGCTCAGCTTGTTGTGGCAAGCTGGAGTTTCGTGTGTGTCAAAGCGAAACTCGCAGGCCCGGGCCGGTAGCCTGACTCAGAGGGTAATGTGAGGAGCAGTGGTGAGAGCATCTGAGAGGAGTTGTAACTCTGTTAACTGATTTTTCCTCCTCCATCGTGGTGGCAGGTGCAGCGTTCAGGCAGCTAAAGAGACAACAGCAGCAGTAAGCAGATGATTTCCACCCTGACTCACATTCGCGCTGTCTGATTCCCCATCTGATCACGGTATCTCTCATTGTTCAGACAGTTGTTTTTTTCCGCAGCTGAGGCAACCGCCACTTCACCACAATACTTTAGCGTTTTGATTAATCAATCACAACCTGAATATATTTGAAGTGACACCTGCTGAAGTTTCTAACTGTCCAACACTAATCAGTTATATGTAAAACTACAGATTTTCAGAATTGCACAGTTGGTGGGTTGCCTGAATATAGTTGACTAGTTGGGCTTAAAGGTAAATAAAATGTACTCATCCTCATGTTGTTTTAAACCTGTATGACTTACTTTCATCTGAGGAACATAAAAGTCGGTGGAGTCCAAAGCAACACTGAAAAAAAAAAAAAAGCTAGACAAAGTGGAAAGAAATGAAAGGTGAAAGTAATTAAAAGTTGGACTATTTATAAAGTCACAATGGACATGGACATTTTCTTTAATCGAATACGGCAGTGTTTATTAAAATATTTTTTTACATATATAATAAATAACATTTTTATTTAAATAATCTCTCTCCTCAAGCAACCTGTCACTCACATGTTATTGCAGCAATTAGAAAACACCAACGATCCCACCAAAACAATTTGCAATGGACAAAATCAAGTCTCGTCCTACACCCCCCCATTTAAAGACAGGGTAGGTGATTTGGTTTAAAAACTTTTTTTTTTGTTATGCTGGTTTAAAGTCTCTTCACATCCTGATAGCAATCACTAAGTTAAGTTATCTAAATGTATTTATGTTGTCTGTGGAAGGCATAGGACCATAAAATGTTCCTCCAATCATATCTGTTGGTCCGAGGGCTACTATTGGCTGTCCTACCCGCCTGTCAATGTATGTATTTGCATACCTTCACGCACCCTGTTCGCTCAGACATGATATCAGTCATCAGTGCGTTCCATTACGCTATTGCAGACCAAGCGAGAACGGAAGATGTTATTATTGTCATATTATGCGCTTTGTAATGTTTTCTCACCGGTGAATGAGACGTGAGGTAATCTGACAGTGTTGCACTCAACCCTCCACCAACTCCGTCTCTCATTGTGTCGCTGCTTAGCCAATTGTGTTGACCATCTTGACCCAATCCTAGCAAGTTTAGGCACTCCATTTTAGTCTCCTCTTCCTGTTCTCATCAGTGAGGTCAAAAGTCTTCATGTGACATCCCTTGCTTTAAACAGTATTGTACTGTGCATGGCTTTCTGAGCTCCGTGGCAATGGGAACAAAAGCCCAAATTGGGTTCTTTCTCCACATTTTTACACCATTGTCACATTGAGCCAAGTGTCACACAGAATTCTGCAACATTGTTCTGCATTACACATGAAGCAGAACAAATGCGAGAGAGAGGAGAAGATGTGATTTTCCTCGGAGAGACACAATTTGGCTGCCCGTAAGCCAGTCCAAAATTAACAAAGACGGATAAATGAGAGCATTTTGAACACAGGCTACTGGCTTGGCAGAACAGGCGGGGGATGAGGAGCGCCCGTCCGCACATCTGTCCACGCAGCACGGGGTTCCAGAGACACCCACCCGAACGGGCTTAACCTTCCCTCTCCCACACCACCTGTTCATTAGCATGGGCCCCCCTGCCGAGACACAGTCATTTTCACTCCCCTCTTTTTTTCTCTCCTTTTTTCTCTTCTTTTTCGATGGCGGGAGCGGAGAGCCTCTGGGACGATGGTTTTCAGTAGAACGTAATCTACCATCTGATTCAGGCCATGATGGCTGGGAGGCCAGCGCCATGGAGAGATATGGCCAACTTTATTGGACACGGGGAAAAAGGGACTGATGAATGGACTCCAAATGCGTTCACCCCCGAATTGTCGGAAGTTTTTAATTTTCCATAGCTCTCTGCATCAATCAGAGCTGGCCCATTTTAATCTCTGCACGCCTTCATTAGAATGAGAGAAAGACTGGTATTAATCTCATTGTTCTGTGCCAGGGGATGTCCTTGAAAACCGGCACATAGCGGCCCACGACTCCGCCATTAGGCCTATTGTAATGTTCGCATTGTAACTGGACCGGTACGGCACGTCCAAGATTCCCATAAAAAACATTTGATTCCTAACAGCTCTAACCATATTAAGGATCAATTATGTTTTTACGCAAGCGATACTGCTAGTGCGATCACAGAGGCGAGGAATCTTGATTTACAGTGGAAATTAATAGGCAGGTCTACTCCGTAAATGCAAAAGCACAGTTAAACAAACACGAAGCCTTAATGATTTCAATCTGTCACCCCCAGCCCCAATTACTCCGCCCCCCACTAACAGTCGCGGCCTCCTAGTCGCCCTGCGTTCTGCTCCCTTGGATTGTGTAGAAATCCCTGACATCCTCCCCTGACTCCCTAATTGCTTTTCCTCAGTGCCCAGGCGATGATAGGGACGACTGGGTGACAACATCTCAATTTCTACAAACCCCCACCACCCCACCCAGATCCTTCCATTCCAATTACCACTGATGTTTTTTTCCCCACTGTGCACATCCCCATATTAAATTTAATTTCCTGAGTGCCTGCCAAGATTCGGAATCCAAGGCCGTTTCACTTGAGTCTCCAAGCAGGTTGGAGATGAGGAAAGAGAACCGTGGCTCGGATGAGGATGGAGATGTTGTTATTTGGACAGAGTACAGAAATGTAAGACTATCGGCTATATATTACCTTTAGCAATTTAGCAGTTTGTAATGTCAAGTCAAGTCAAGTCACCTTTATTTATATAGTGCTTTATACAATACAGATTGTGTCAAAGAAGCTTTACAGTGTTAAACAGGAAAAACGTGCTGATAATGCTAGAGAACAATAGAAAACAGTCAGTTTTTCGGTTAAAGTCGGTTCATGGTTGATTCAGTGATGTGTTCACCACATTAGCACTGAGGATAATAAACTATGAAAGTAACCTGAAATAATTGGCATTAAAGGGATAGTTCACCCAAAAATGAAAATTTGATGTTTATTGACACTCCTAATTGAGATTGTAGATAGTGTCAATGGTCCATTTGAGAGATAGGCGGTGGTAATGCACTTATAAGTCTGCGATCCGCCGCAAAGCAAGAAGAAGAAGAAGAAGACGCGTCACGTGCCGGCTGTCAAGGACGCGCTCAGGACACGCTCAGGACAGTTCAGACATTGCGGTGAATCAGAGGTAAAAAAACGATATAAATTCTGTTCAGTTTCTTGCACAGACCGATCGTTTCGTGTTTTTACACATCAATGTATCGTCACGAGCCGCAGGGTTTAATTTGGTTTTGTTTGTGTATGTTTTTTTGACTCTCAAAGCCGTGATTCCCATTCACTTCCATTATATGACTGACAGACTGCAACGGTTTGAGTTAAAAATCTTCGTTTATGTTCTACTGAAGAAACAAAGTCACCTACATCTTGGATGCCGTGATTTTCATTTTTGGGTGAACTATCCCTTTAAAACTGTCAGTATTGCTGAGCTATAAGTCTACATTCCGTGTGTGTGTACGTGTCTATAAGATTATTAGAATATGTCAGATATTTTGAAGAATGTTGGAAACAGTTGACGGTAACCATTGACTGCCATAGTATGGGGAAAAAAATACTATGGAAGTCAATGGCTACCGTCAACTCTTTGGTTACCAACATTCTTCCAAAATATCTTCTTTTGTTTTCAACAGAGGAAAGAAACTCATACAGGTTTGGAACATTTTGAGAGTGAGTAAATGATGACAACATTTTCTTATTTGGGTGAACTATCCCTTTAAACTGTTTAAGTATAAAATATACATAAATAATATAAAATATACATAGATACTAATAAATATACATTAATATTTATAAATACTTAATAAAAAACATTTAAATACAATGATTATATCTCTGAAATATTCCCCTCCTGATGACGGCCATAAAAGTATGACAACTGTGACAAGTATCTTGTGTGATCAAGTTTCTTGCTTTTTATCTAAAACACAGCTCAAAGGCTTTCTCTTACACTTCTCACAATATAGATCGCTTGTAACTTTTGCAATGGGTCTAAAACATATTTGCCTTTGATAAAACTGTCATATTTATAAGTTGAAAGAGGCCAAAAGTGATAAGCAGAGGCGCTGAGGAATGTTTGATATGTTAGCAAAGGTGGCAGTTGTGCTGGTACAATTTCAATTATTCCTCTATAAATACACAAGCCCACGCAGTTTACTGCTCTCTTGGCACACAACAATAAACATGTAAACCTTTGAAATGCATGGCAGTGTAGATAAGATAACTTATTTTACAGGATGTTATTTCAAAAGGTTCCCACAGACTCTCATGTTCAAAGGTCCACCGTCTTAAATGTCATAAGATCATAAAAGTCATTGGGTTGGCGTGTGACTAGTGTGATGCACATTATTAAATCAGGTTTTATTTCATATCAGTGACATGTGCCAGGTCCTTCCTGTTTACTGACATTTGTATTTATATACTTCCTTTTTCGTAATGTTGAGGAATGTTAAGGTATTATTATAATTATGTATTTTGCAGACTTTGTATTTGTTTTTTACCCAAGTAATATTGAATAACTGAAGACAGTTTTACTGGGAAAGAAAAACATTTTGCTCCTTCAATTTAGTTGTTAAAAAGTAAATATTTCTTCTAGGATTTCATGACTTCTTTCCTCTTATAATAATGCTTTATAATTAAAAATATTGTATTGAAATAATAATTTCAGCATCTGGTGTGTCATAGAGCTTACATATGTAGACAATTGAGATTAAATGGGTCACTTTCAAAAGTTTGTTCTTATTAAAGTTACTTTAATAAGAATCTCTTCTATCTCTTGATTTCATTAAGAGACAGCGCGTTGAGTCTGCTGGGCTTTCAGCTGTTCAGAGCAGATCGCGACGCAGAATCAACGGGGAAATCGCGCGGCGGCGGGACATGCTTTTACATCAATGAGAGGTGGTGTACAGATGTAACTGTGTTAAAGAAGATGTGCTGTTCAGATCTAGAAGGCAAAAACAAAAGTGTTGCGTTTATAATTTTGTTCAGTGTATGAGAGCAAATGAGAAGGCCTGGTTTAAGAAATTGATTGAGAATGGCTTATAGTTATGCCATTTATCTAAAGGTAATTTTTAAAAATTATTTATTAAATTATTATTATTATTATTTAATTATTATTTTTATTATTTATTCTCCATCATGGCATAGCTTTGCTGTAGTACAAGGAATGTTCCCTCTATTTTTTTTCTTGCTGAGAAAAAATGTTCTCTATTGGGCGGACATTTCAGCCACATGAGCAAAAACATTCTTTATATATAAAGAATACCAAAGTATACCAGACCCGTACAGCGCACACAAAAAAAGTATGTAACTTTTAACTTTAATGTGCTATTTATATTTGATTTGACCCTTGATTGTACCTGAGAAAATATTTTTTACAGTGCCGTGTTACTTACCAAGAAATTTTATTAAAAAATCTTTAAAAAATATATATCTCACACAGAATAGTTCAATTATGTATAATAATGTAATATGATGTAATGTAATATAATATAGCAAATATGAAAAAATAAAAGTTATTTCTCATGAATTCCATTTTTGAGGTCAATTATTTAGGCTTTTAATAGAATAGAATAGAATAGAATAGAATAGAATAGAATAGAAAAAACAAATATTTTCAATAAATATTTTCAAAAAACGTGAATATGTGAATTCTTTTACAGTTATCTAAAACATCCCCATGTGGTAGAGTTTGCACACTACAACACTTGTGTGTGACTGTAAATGTCTCAGAGTTTTGTTACTGTTCTGTGCCCATCATCCGCTATTTCCACCACTTAATCAAACCACTCTTCTTTAAAACATGATGATGTTTTATTTCACAAGTCATTGTGTTTGCGTTAGCTCTTGTGTTGGGCTATTTCGTATTCGATTCTACAGCGACTGATTCGGCGCACATCATTCTCTTTCTTTGAAACCTGTTAACCGCAGCAATGCAATTATTTTACATTTACTAGAATTTAACCTTTCCCCAACTCATTTTTGTTTGTCTGTCCTGTGCGCGTTTTTGTTTGTCTGTCCATATTATTTATTCTGCTTAGAGGGAACATTGCGTACAAGTATATTCTCTATACATTTTTACACCCATGGTATTACCTACCGCACAGGTACAGTACGAAGAAAATTGGATTTAACTTTTGGGAAGCCAAAGTCTGAACACCCTGTTTCAAGTGGTTGGTTGGATCAGAAATGGCTGCATGTAAACGAGTTTAAGTCTCATACTGTGCAAGGTCTTGGTTGCAAAGGCATGGCCGTAATAATGGGTTATAATTACTTAATGATTCTAACTGCTGCCTTGAGATAGCGGCAAGCAGGCCTTCATGAACTGCTGTGAGGTTTCTTATAACCAGACCTTTGGTGCATAGAGCAGTGCATTATTGTGCTTATTTTATCCAGAGTTATCTCACCGACGAGCAAAAGCTCTGAAGAGAATAATCAATAGAGCAGCAGATAAAGATGAAAGCTGTTCAGAGAGATTTTCTCCCACTGGGTGTCTCATGTCACAAGGGCATTGGACAGAGACGGTCTAGAATGATTGCGAATGATTAAATCCTCACTGTGGCTATCAGACGGCAGCTTCGGGGAGGAGGTCAAATAAAAAGAAAGTTACTGACACTTTGCATGAATAGAGATAAAATTAGGGCCACATATACTATTATTATTATTTTCATAAATTGAAGAAATAAATATTTTTAGTATGTTCAACAAGGGTTGAACAACATATTTTTGTGGCAGTTGTAACTATTTAATGTTTTGCCAAATTGGCGGTGAGTACATTCATGTTTATGCCCTACTTAAGGTTGGATTTATTTATTTATTTTTTCAAAAGGTTTGTATGTTTTTGTACAAATCAAATCATACAAAATCACAAATTTGTAAAATAGTTACATTTTCGAATGAGATTAAATTTTTTTTTGTGCTCGGTTAATTTTATGTTATATAACAGTAGCTATATAAAATACTAAAACAAGATTTGAAAGTTAAAAGAAGTCTTTTGAAGGGAAAACTGGATGAGAGTAATATGAACAAACCGTCTGGTTTTGTAAGAACTCTAGCTGCTTAATTTTGGATGTATTGTAATCTGGCGATGGCTTTTGTGGGTAGGCCAATGAAAAGGCAGTTACAATAGTCAAGATGTCATTCATGGACTAGTTATTCCAAATCCACTAAGCAAACAAAAGTGCCAGTTGGTGTTGTTATGATTTGTCATACCAGCAATTAGTCAAATTCTGTACCAACTTTTGTGTGTGTGTGTGTGTGTGTGTGTGTGTGTGTGTGTGTGTGTAAATTTTCACTAAACGAACTCAAATATTGCCAGATTCCTAAAAGCCTTACGCTCTACGAGTTGAGACATGTTTTATCCTCTCCTCCATGTAAGACTCATCCGAATTTACCCAACCAGTTACCACACACCCATTCAACACAACAATTTATTAATTACCAATTACAGTTGCCTTTTAATTACAGACATCTCATTAGTGTCCTCCGATATCATCCCAGCTAATCCCTGCTTTTTTTCCCATGCTGAAGCTTTCACAAGGCCTCGTGCCCGGATGGGACCTTTAAACCCCCACCTGTGCATTATGACTCCAATAAACCTGTTATCAGCTCATGAAAGTGATGGCAAACAGGTGAGTGCAGATTCTCGATAAGTCAGCGGCTGAGATTAATGCTGTTTCTCAGTGGTAAAAGGGCTCCCCACCATGAGGCCAGAGCCCAGCCTGCAAATTTTACAGCACTCCAAAATCATTATTGGCAATTAGCGTTCGTCAGGGAAGACAGCAGCTGGATGTAATTACAGGTAGCCCCTCATTACTCGTGCATGTACTGAGAAAAGGCATGGGGAAAAATGAGCTGAAAGCTGCTGTTTACCCTTATTTATTTATTTTTACAGCAAAATGTTGTGCTATGTACAGTACCTCCATTGTGGTGCAATTATTGCAGGTGCAAAGAGAGGAAGGGAAATCTGGTATTTTGAAAGAATAAGGTTTGATATTTTCCTGTAGTGTTTCCAGCTGCAATACGGTTCCCGGGCAGGTATAAGTCACAGATGGTTACGGTGTCCTTGCAATTATCCCTGAGTCCGACTTAGATTAGTACCTTTCAGTTGTTGTTTCAGGATTTTGTAATTACGTAATTAAAAATATACTATATAAAAATATATTTATATATAATTAAAAATATGTGATTGTTAGAACCAGTGTTAGATCTGCTCGTAACCAACCGTCTGCTGCTTTTAATGATGTTTACTGAGGAAACTCGCCTGACAGAAAAAAAATCGAGATTGGTGTGACCTGACGTGCTAAAGCACCAGTTGGAGCGAAAATGAATGTGTTTTTAAAAATGAGATAAATGACCCCTTCAAAGGAGTTTACAGCACTCCCTGAAAACAGAGGCTCGTAAAACACTCATCAGCAGAGGCGGCCCGTTCTAATCACCTCACCTGAGTATCGCTTGGCCAGTGTGCCACCATAGAGAGCTGTTGTGCAGTCTCAAGGTGATCCAACTCATTAGATTCAGCATTTCTTTGGCATTACACTGCATTATCTCCAAAAATTCTCATTAAAAATATCTTGCTTGTTCACTACATACAGTATTTTTTTTCAGTTTAAAGTTCTAAATATTATTTACCCATTTATTTAGTTACCCTCATGTCATTGTGAACTTGCTTGACTTCTGTTTTTCTGTGTAACTTGTGTGTGTGTGTGTGTGTGTGTGTGTGTGTGTGTGTGTGCGCCCATGCATGTGGTCCAAAGAAAAAAACAACAACATTCAATTGTGGAACTGCATGAGGGTGAGTAAATAATGACAGAATTTTCTCTAAACTCTCAGAAAAAAGGCACAAAAGCTGTCATTGGGGTGGCACCCTTTCAAATGGTATACCTTTGTATCTTATTTACCCCTAAAGGATGCATATTAGTACCTTAAAGGGGACATCGGATGCAAAATTCACTTTTACATAGTGATTGCATATAAATGTGTCTTAGCAGTGTGTGGACACAACCACCCTACAATGATAAAAATCCATTCACTCCTTTTTTTTAATCTCCGAAAAACCCAAACAGTCTCAATTATTAAGCCGTTTTGAATTTCCGAGCAGTATGACGTCATAAGGACGGACTCTCCCGTATTAGCATATTTCCACCCTCAGCCGGTTGTACGCTGTTTTCACTGCGCTCGAACAGCTGTAGCAACAACAATGTCTCATAAGCAATGCAGGTGTTTTGTATAGCAGTCGACCGATAGTGGATTTTGCCGATACCGATAGCTAGGTTGGACCACACTGGCCGATACCGATTAATTAAC
>NW_015548251.1:653062-661266 GCF_001515605.1 Sinocyclocheilus anshuiensis
GACTCTTATTTTAAAGTGTTACCATTTCATTTCAAGTGTCATGCTTAAAGATGCACATCTTTAAATATATACACAAAGGCTATAGCATTAAAATTATATACATATGGATGTTGTATGTATACTCTCAGACTTTAACTGCTTCTATTCTTGAAAACTTGATGATTATCTAATCAAAATAAAAGCGCTGCGCTGAGTCTAGGAGAACTCACCGGTATCACACACACTCCGGACGCGTCGCGTTCAACTCAAGCAGCGGTCTAAAACAGTTTATTTTAAAAGTGAACATAAGAGTCTTCATTTTCTCCCGACATTAGAGCCACTGAGGACGCAGTGAATTCATTTTGTTTTTGATGGTAATGCACCACTGAATACACAAACAATGGAAGAGAGAGGTGGGGTGAGCAGTAACTCATTATCATTTAAAGAGACATGCACCGAAACGGCTCGCTGTGAACAGAGCTGTTTTTGAATTTGTGGAAAATGGGCATCCGATGTCTCCTTTAAAGCCGGGCTCAGACTACAGGAGTTTTAAAATCCTAACCGATTATGAAATCTGGTTGCAGCACATGCATAAGGAGAATCTTTGCAGATTTTCTTCCTTCAAATCTTAAACGCGCACAAGATCTGAAAATCGTGGTGCATCACACACTACAAGATTTTATAAAGATTTTCATGCCCTAAGGAGCGCCTCACGTGATGTCACACAGCAGATCGTCATCGACGTTTCAGCAATGTTTACATATGTTAACTAGCGTGCTAGCAGCTTTTACACTCTTAAAAGAGTCACCCTACAACTTGTTTTGCAGTCGCGTATTGGCTATTGTGAAAGTACTGACGTAATCATAGCCATCATCATCCCGATTTAAAATCCTAAATATCAAACATATTTGATATTAATCGGGGTGGCCCCGATTTTGTGTGAGAGCAGATTGAGCAGATTGAGATTCGATCTGCAAACGCCTCACATTACAAGATAATCCGTGCCAAACATCGGAACCGATGGAACCGATCGAAAATATTTTTTCTCCCGATTCTCAGGAGGGGAAAATTGGGGATAAATCGGCCTAAATCTCCTGTAGTGTGAGCCCGGCTTAAAGGTACGTAATAGCACTTTAATTGTACATAGTACCCTTTGAAAGGGTACTGCCCCAGTATATCTGAGAGTGTATGGAGAATTTTATTTATATCTAGAATCCTACAACTGGGACAATGCCCACAGTCAGTGACATCACAAATGAAAGTTTGTATTAGGAGTAAAATAGTGGTTCTGATGGAATCTCTAATGTATGTTTTGGGTAAGTATGGGCTTTTTATAGGATTATAACATCTTTGACTTTTCTGTAATCTGCTGAAAATTTTCAAGCTTCAAAATGAACACAAAAGGACCATAAAATTGGTCCATACACTATAGTTCAAGTCTTATAAATTCATGTGATAACATTGTCTGAAAAATAAACTAGTTTGTCGGCATTCACTGAAAATCTGTCCTGGTACTCTTTGGGCCAAGCATTAAGATGTGGGCACATTAGAGAAATTTTATGTGCAAAAAAGGACCATTGCTTAGTATATGAAGCTCAGCTCACACAGAATTCACTTTTGAACCAAGCAGCTTTCTGTTGGTCAACATGGTAAACTCACATAACCCTTGAACCCGATGTGGGGAAATATTTCGCCTCACACGAAAAAATTCTGATCACGCTGATTCCTATTGATGTGACGATTTCGATTATGAAAAATCGCTTAAATGTGTCTGCATCTTAACAGTTCATGAGGGAAGTAGTCTTAAGACAGTCTGGATGATTCTTGTACAAACTGCAATAATCTTGCTGAATCCTATATTTTAGAATGTATTGCACGTATGAATCACTTTTATGATAATTTATGATTTGCTTTTTGAGGCTTGAAGGCTTCAGTTCCCCTTCCTTGTAAATGCATATAAAAAGCAACCAGAACATTCTTCAAAATATCTTTTTTGGAGTTCCATTGCAGAAAAAGCCATACAGGTTTGGAATTAAATGAGGGTGAGTAAATTATTCCATGAATTTTCATGTATGGGTGAACTATACTTTACTATCTGAAATCATTTCCATGTGTCCTCTTGGTTTTTGGAGCCGTATTCTGTTCGCTGTTACATCAAAGGTGCAGATTGCAGTCATTGAATTTAAATTTTCATATTTTTAATGCGACGGCTCAGTAAGCCAAATACTTTTCCTGTGACTGTATTTCTATATCGTAGACATTTTTGAGCGATTTTTGAGGATTGAACCACTTTTAAAAACATGTTTTTGGCCATCACGCTTAAACTAAATACTTACATGATGATGAAATCTGGTTGCAGCACATGCATAAGGAGAATCTTTGCAGATTTTCTTCCTTCAAATCTTAAACGCGCACAAGATCTGAAAATCGTGGTGCATCACACACTACAAGATTTTATAAAGATTTTCATGCCCTAAGGAGCGCCTCACGTGATGTCACACAGCAGATCGTCATCGACGTTTCAGCAATGTTTACATATGTTAACTAGCGTGCTAGCAGCTTTTACACTCTTAAAAGAGTCACCCTACAACTTGTTTTGCAGTCGCGTATTGGCTATTGTGAAAGTACTGACGTAATCATAGCCATCATCATCCCGATTTAAAATCCTAAATATCAAACATATTTGATATTAATCGGGGTGGCCCCGATTTTGTGTGAGAGCAGATTGGGAGGTGCAAGATTCGATCTGCAAACGCCTCACATTACAAGATAATCCGTGCCAAACATCGGAACCGATCGAGATCCTCGAAAATATTTTTTCTCCCGATTCTCAGGAGGGGAAAATTGGGGATAAATCGGCCTAAATCTCCTGTAGTGTGAGCCCGGCTTAAAGGTACGTAATAGCACTTTAATTGTACATAGTACCCTTTGAAAGGGTACTGCCCCAGTATATCTGAGAGTGTATGGAGAATTTTATTTATATCTAGAATCCTACAACTGGGACAATGCCCACAGTCAGTGACATCACAAATGAAAGTTTGTATTAGGAGTAAAATAGTGGTTCTGATGGAATCTCTAATGTATGTTTTGGGTAAGTATGGGCTTTTTATAGGATTATAACATCTTTGACTTTTCTGTAATCTGCTGAAAATTTTCAAGCTTCAAAATGAACACAAAAGGACCATAAAATTGGTCCATACACTATAGTTCAAGTCTTATAAATTCATGTGATAACATTGTCTGAAAAATAAACTAGTTTGTCGGCATTCACTGAAAATCTGTCCTGGTACTCTTTGGGCCAAGCATTAAGATGTGGGCACATTAGAGAAATTTTATGTGCAAAAAAGGACCATTGCTTAGTATATGAAGCTCAGCTCACACAGAATTCACTTTTGAACCAAGCAGCTTTCTGTTGGTCAACATGGTAAACTCACATAACCCTTGAACCCGATGTGGGGAAATATTTCGCCTCACACGAAAAAATTCTGATCACGCTGATTCCTATTGATGTGACGATTTCGATTATGAAAAATCGCTTAAATGTGTCTGCATCTTAACAGTTCATGAGGGAAGTAGTCTTAAGACAGTCTGGATGATTCTTGTACAAACTGCAATAATCTTGCTGAATCCTATATTTTAGAATGTATTGCACGTATGAATCACTTTTATGATAATTTATGATTTGCTTTTTGAGGCTTGAAGGCTTCAGTTCCCCTTCCTTGTAAATGCATATAAAAAGCAACCAGAACATTCTTCAAAATATCTTTTTTGGAGTTCCATTGCAGAAAAAGCCATACAGGTTTGGAATTAAATGAGGGTGAGTAAATTATTCCATGAATTTTCATGTATGGGTGAACTATACTTTACTATCTGAAATCATTTCCATGTGTCCTCTTGGTTTTTGGAGCCGTATTCTGTTCGCTGTTACATCAAAGGTGCAGATTGCAGTCATTGAATTTAAATTTTCATATTTTTAATGCGACGGCTCAGTAAGCCAAATACTTTTCCTGTGACTGTATTTCTATATCGTAGACATTTTTGAGCGATTTTTGAGGATTGAACCACTTTTAAAAACATGTTTTTGGCCATCACGCTTAAACTAAATACTTACATGATGAGCTCAAAGAATGGGTGTTATATTTGGGATACACAGAGGAACCTGCCATGGCCTTGCCTGGATCTTACCCCTGTTTCATAGTTAATTAATAACATGTGAGCACAGCGTCTACATTAGCAGGTGGGGCTTTGAATAACTGAATAACATTGCCCTTGGCCACAGTGTAATATGTGATGAGGAGTGATGACCCCAGTGATGCTTGGTGTTTGTAAGACAAGGGTCAGCATGTTTCTAGCACCAGGGATCGGATCGAAGCAAACATCAACATACTCTACACTTACTGTTAAATGCACAGCACAAGATGTAATCATGTATAACAAATCATTCCAACTTTTTTTCTGACACCATAAATCATTTGTGGGAAAAAAAATCTTTCTGTAAAAGGAGAGTTGATGAGAAATGTTGTCTGTATTTTGTACATCTATCTATCTATCTATCTATCTATCTATCTATCTATCTATCTATCTATCTATCGGTCGGTCGGTCTGTCTGTCTAATTTAAATTCAAAATTGCTTTATTGGCATGGCTGTAAAAAATACAATATTGCCAAAGCTTGGAATATATGTGGAGAAACATAATGATAACAATTTAACATCAAAATAATAGAAGAATTATTACAATTTAAACTTAAATAAACAGTGTAACAAATTAGAACGTGAACATTTGATACCACAGTGTTTACAGTTTTTTTCAGTAGCTTTGGTGCATTTCTCGAATCATCCTTAATATTTGCAAAGAAGTATGTGCATTTCTCAAAACAATTCGCACAAACAGCACCACACAATGGATTACCTGCAAAAGCCTGTAACTTAAAATCTTTAGTTCATCTCTCAAAAGCAAGTATTTATGTCAATGAACATATCAGTGCCATCAGAATGAAAAGTCCTTGTGTCATTGTTCACAAACAAGATAGTCAAAATGCTTAGACATGTTGTCAATATAACAGTGCACTCTGTTAGTATTGCCTGATGTAAACTATGGGAACAGTTTGGATGACAGTTACTGTATACAACTTCATATAAGTGGATGAGGCTGGCTTCAGCCTGACCAAAAGCAGAAGGCGTGGTTGAAATGTCATCGGCCACAGAGCTACTCTTGATTTACCAGGCCAACTGGGAGGAAATATCCATCGTCAGAATTTGTAACTCTTGACATTAGCAACTGATAATGTAGGAAACCGCAGACAAATGTACATAATCAATTGCATGAATGTACCAAAGCAATCGCAACTTGTTCAAAAGATTTAGAAACTGCTTTTTTGATGTGCACAAGTGACTAGATGATGTGGAGGTTGAACATGTAGTTTTGAGAATTTCCTTTCAGATCTGAGAAATGCACCAAAGCAACTGAGAAAAACTGTAACACACACATGCTGAGTGTCACTGTGGTGTACAGTAGGGAAACACACTGAGGTCAGATCAAGCGGCAACCTTCCAGTCTCTCTTGTGAAGCCAACACGGAAGTGACTAAAACTGCAATTCATCGACTGGCCGCTAGAGGCTGGCTCCAAAAGGGAGTCAGTCCCATAGACTCCCCATGTTAAAATGCCCAACTCTACAGCAGAAAAAAATATGTTTACAGCCTGTTACAAAAAATGATTTTGGTCTATATAGCTAATTTTGCCCTTCATGACAACTGTGAGGGGGGTGAATTTTTTTATAACTCATCCATTTAAATTCTATTAAGTACGGTGGCCGAGAGAGCTCAACGCGCTGTAACTTAAGAAAACACATGCAAATTGAAAAAACACCAGCAAATTAAGAAAACATCTTCATCAGTTTGACAACACACACGCTGCAAATCCTCACAACACATGCAAATGAAGAAACGCGCTGCAAATCCTCACAGCACATGCAAATGAAGAAACGCGCTGCAAGTAGCACGGACCACAACGGAAATGTTTCAAGGGGACCCAAAAAAGTGGCTGGCAGCGCGTTTCTTCATTTGCATGTGCTGTGAGGATTTGCAGCGCGTTTCTTCATTTGCATGTGTTGTGAGGATTTGCAGCGCGTGTGTTGTCAAACTGATGAAGATGTTTTCTTAATTTGCTGGTGTTTTTTCAATTTGCATGTGTTTTCTTAAGTTGCAGTGCCTTGAGCTCTCTCGGCCACCGTAATTAAGCCTTAAAGTTCTGCATAATTAAGGGCGTGGTCACTTGAGTGACAGGTGGATTGCCGCTGCTGTCACCGGCGTCAAGCTAGGTGGGCGTGACTTCAGCAACCAGCTCCCGCCTCTTTACCCATTTTCGATTATCCGGGAGTGACGCGTGGTGTCGCGCTGCCAAGATGGCGACGGCCGGCGCCGCGTACTTTGAGCTTTAAAACCGCTCTTCAGAAACCCACGGGTGACGTCACGGACACTACGTCCATGTTTTTATACAGTCTATGGGTCAGATACAATACACACATTAACCTGCTGTCTCTCAGGCTGTGGCACATCCACACATATCTTGCAGCCAGTGCTACTGTCTGTCCCTCTCCTAGTACTATCTTTATTTATTCCTCTTCAGTCATGGCTGTAAAGTTCTTTATGATGTTTGTGAATTTGTTCATGTATACGTCTTTTATTGATTTAAATTTGCAACAATGAAGGAGAAAGTGCACCTCTGTCTCGATCTCTCCTGTCTTATCTATCGCTCTAGCTATCGTTCTATAGCTATCTATTTATAAATGCAATTTATTTAAATGAATTTCTATATAAATGTAAAGTACATTTATTTTGTTTAAATTGTTTATTTTTACTGGATAAGAAACTGATTAATACTGAGTAATGTTTCAATAAATCCTGGGACAAAAACGTAGGCTACGACCGCAGCCATAACACCATGCGTGCCTTCTGATAAATGAAATGCATCCCATGAGCACACAAGATGATATTGGAGTTGAGGAAAAACCTGATGTCGTGCACAAGAGGAGAGTGTTGTCTTTCACCCTTTCTCTCGAAACAAACTGAACTGCCCATCAGGCTGGCTGGTGGACAATTTTACATATCTACTGCATTTCTCAGTTCCACTGTAGCCCAGCCAACACAAACACAAAGAGCAACTGTCACGTAAAAAATGTGGAAAAAAGGAAGAAGAAGAAATGTCTGTTTTTCTGGTTCATCTCGCATGTTCTGTTTCATATCATGCCACAAAAAGTTGGAACTGAATAAGAAATTACGCTTTTGAGGAAAGATCAAGTGTGTAACGATCTAACAGATGGATAGCTGACTAAATGAGCAGCTGATACATAGATAGTATTTATACATCGTGGCCAGTTAGATGAAGTGTTTTCTATTATTTGAGATATAATTTGTGTAAAAATATTTTTGGATGAGAATCACCTCTGCAGTGTTATATATATTTAATCGCTAAGCAATATTTAGTGTACATCATGCAAAAATAAGTAAGAGCAGTTTTATGATATTGGCTCGTTTTGCAAAAAGGCTACACGTTTTTATTGCTTTAGGTTTAAGCAGCATTTATCTGGCTATGCAATGATGCCTATAACGACAACATTAAATGAAGTGGATTACTTACATAAAATTGCAAACGTTGTAGCCATTTTTTAAATGAGATCAGTAAATTGGTTTATTGTTGCTCATATATAGTTTGGTCCAAAAGCATGAGACCACATTCAAATGCCATAATTTTAATGGTTTTGAAAATGTAAAGCAAAGAATCTTCATGCACTTCTAGGTCAAGAAATAAGTGACATTGATCATGTGAATCTTTGTTAAAAAAACAAAACAAAAAAACAACAACAACATGTAGGCCTTCTAAATGAGTAAAACACAAAATTAAGTAGCATTTTCAGAAGAGGTGTCAGACTTTTAAATCTCTGTATGAAATACAAAAGGTTGAGTTACAGACTTAACAGAGCTATAAAAAAGGAAAAAGAAATCACCTGTTTTGTGGCAATAATTTAAAGGTTTTTGAAAATCCTTTTCAAACACCCACACACAGCGTTACATGATTCACAATAGCCGCTTGTGTTTGACGTGAGCTGAGTTACTGCATATTACTATTTCACAGTATCAGACCTGGCTGTCAGGGCAGGAGGAATAAATTACAGTAGATAGCGCTTCCAGAGGTCTGACTGTGCTCCATTCTGATGAATCCTGCTG
>NW_015548251.1:661542-668945 GCF_001515605.1 Sinocyclocheilus anshuiensis
CCTGCTGAAAGATACTTCACAAGACCAGAACAAAGTTATACATCAATGCCTCTGTTTGCATTAGGAACGCTACATCCATGTGAAATTAGGCATGTGATTTTAATTATGCCATTTGTTATGTATCTATTTCAGGTTTGGAATTGAGTTACATGAACTCCACAGAAGTGTGTATGCATGAGCATGAACATTGTGAAAAAAATCATTTTCTTAATCAGTGTTTTTGACTTGTTTTTTTTTTTCAGTATAAACATCCTAAAAACAAGAGTTGTGTAATTGTGCAAGATAATAAGTCTTAATTCAAGGTATATTACCTGAAAGCAAGTTTATTTTTGATACATCGTTTTTCTTGTTTTAAGCTAAAACTTTTGTTGCATGTATTCTGTTTATGCATTTCTCGTCAAAATATGTGTTCAAATTCTATGTAATGTACAGTTTTTTTCATAAATTTAGGTATATGAAAGAATGTTAATGTAAATGGAAGCCTGTTTCTGCCTTAAAAAAGTTTAATATAAAAAATAATCACATTATATATGAAGTTACATTGTGAGATTTATATAATCGCTATATATATATATATATATATATATATATATATATATAAAGCAATTACATATCTCACAATGTATCTTCCACACACACACACAGTATATATATTTTTTCTTTCTTTCTTTCTTTCCTTCTTTCCTTATTTCTTTCTTTGTAACTGGAATACAGGATAGAAATATTGATTAAGAGAATGGTCTTTGCAGTTTAAATGTGTGTGTGCAAGCTGGCCTACAGGTGTGTTTTGGTTTCTGGCTGCTACTCTTTGTCCAACTCTGGTGAAAGAAACTACAATTTTTATGTGAGGCAGTGTGATTATTTGCCATGTGTGTGTTTTAAGAGGAGAGCGAGAGAGATCTATTCTCGCCGGCTCTATTCAAGGCTATTATATGGAGTCAGCAGCATTATATCCACCATCGCGGTGCACAGGGCCTCACCTCTATCTGGCAGCACAGCCCTGCAGCTGTGCCTCTGGTCTTTTACCCCATGCTGGCACAATATACAGCATACAGGTGTGCCATGAACAAACACACAAGCAAACAAGTAGCTAAACAGAAAATTCCAGATTCAATCACACATACAAATGCACATATATTACTTAGTTTTGCACAAAAAAATAGATAATGAAAGCGTTTTCCCTGTGAACAATGCAGCAGCATATCTACCTTTAACTATAGGTTTGTGTTATATGTTATATATATAAACACTCAAAAAAAGTGTAACTTACAATTATAATAATTTACAAAATAATTGCAAAATAAATACAAAATTACAATTAAAATTATAATTAATTGTATGTATAATTATATTTAATATTTGTATATATTTATCATATATTTAATATTATATATACATTTTTAGACATTTATTGTAATTCTATTTTATTTTATTGTAATTTTTTCTGCTATTGTGCTCCTGCATCTCTTAAATGCTGCTTTGGTTCAAGTGGTGTTAAACAGGCCTTTGTAATATTCAAAAAGGCAACAAAGTCAAAAGAAAGAAAAAAGTGGTAAATGAGGAGAGGACTAAAAAGAGGGAGTTGAAAGAGAGAGATGGACAATAAGAGGAAGTGGCAGTAAAATAAGGAGGCAGATGAGAACTGAGCGGAGACCGGGCAGTGTGAGAGAGAGGGAGTAACCACGGCTGAATCTCAATGGGAGGTAAAGCCCGATCATTTATAAAAGGTAAATGCTGTCAGGACGTGGGGCGTTTAAGAAGCACACAGACTCAGGTGTGATTTACGAGCACACTGCAGGGGTTATAAATCACCACACGACCGCCGCACCACTCCACTCTCTCTCTCTCTCTCTCCAACACACACATTACAATACAAAGAGTGCAGGAGCGGCATTGCTAGAGATGAATGGTTATTGAGTGAGTGAAAAAGGAAGAGAGATGGACACTTCTTTATGATACTCATCAGAAATGCACCACTAGTCAAAACAGAAGTGTACTTTCTCTCTGTGTGTGAGCATGTGGTCTACAGCTGGCATATCTCTTCCAGATGAGATGGATAATGAGATTTGTCAGAACCTCTTTATTTTCACTTGCTAAAATCCTGTGAAATTGCATTTTAACAACTGTAAAACAAGTGTGAGGACATTATGATTATACATCGTTTTACAGTCATCATGGTAATGAAAACTGACATTTGACCTTATTTTGACACTTCACTTCTAAAACACAGTAAGCTGCCTTGTTGCCTGCCTACATAGGCAGCTACCTTCTCAGGCAGTATCCTAACTGAAACAGAACATCAAGTGAGTGATTTGGAACACTCTAGTTAGGCAGCAACATTGTACTGTATATCACAACAACCAATTTTCAATGGAGTTTGATTTGCATGTTGCTGCAATAATTTTCATTTTCTGATTAAAATGAAACTAGTTTATGACTTTCACTTAAGTCATTTCACTCTGCAGCCATATTGAGAAAATCTCCGGTCAGCTATTTCACCTATATAAAAACCATCTTCTGTCTATTTGAATGAGGAAATACCGAAATATCAAATAAAAACAGAAATGAGCTTAAATGAACACTAGTGGAAGTAAAACAGCAACAACTTTTATTACTTTTTACACAAATTATGATTACAGGGGTAGGTTATCGATTTAATAGACTCCTATGCACGCAATTCCTTGCACAATACTACAGTATGTTATGACCTCATTTTTACCATATAGCGCATAATTTGTAAACTAATACGTTTTGACATTTGCATCACATAACAAGTTCCTTTGTATGACGTAGTAAACTTGCTTGTTAGCTCACCTGGTACAGCATTGCATTGCATTGCCTGAAACATGAGTCACAATAAAAGAGCTCAAAGACTTGTAGAAGCAAACTAAAATGGCATGGTTACTTCATGGTTGTTTTTAATCTCAGATTTGCTTTTGTTAACATTATTGGTTAGGTTTAGGGTAGGCTTTATTGTAGGTGGTACTTCGTTTTCAAATGCAATAGAGCATTAATCTTTTAGTGCTAATCACTGGACATTTCATTTCCTAAACTGCCACACTACGTACAACTACCAGCGTTATAATAAACATTTTTTCAGATTCACGGGTATCTGTTTAAAATAAAACTGAACGCAGTTTTAGTGCCGCTCACTGGACATTTCACTTTGAAAGTGTTGCGAAATGTGCAAGAAGCAACCTAAGATAATTTTGCAGAAATGTCGCCACAGACATGTTTTTTTCCACTGAGTCTGCATTGATATATTTAAATAACATGTTTCAAGAAGCCTAAATTTCAGGGTCATCTGCATGTGTATGTTCAGTAATAAGTGCGAGTGTCATTTTCATGGGAACCGGAGATTCTGACGGCAGCTGCAGTGACACAACGATTGGCTTTTTATTTAGAAGTCAGGACTTATTCCACCATTTTGTGTCTCCCATTCATAGTAATGCAAGCTGTCTATACAATCTTTGTGTTACATTTGCATTTAAGCAACATTTCTTTTTACTTTGTCCACCATCTTGGATTGTTTCATTGATCTTACTGCAATGTAGTGCAATTCTGTGATTCCTTGTTCCATAAAGGACACAATGGTTGATAAAATGATATCCTAGAAGCATCCAATTTTATATGCTAGATCTTTTTGGAAATTCTATTTGTTTGATAAATGGCAGAATAAAAAATTATCAGTGTAATATAATGATGTTTGGCTGATTATAATAGGATCTTATCTGTCATTGGGCTAATTGTAGACTTTTGACAAGGGCCCCTAGAAAAATAACCCTAAAAAGGAGCAAGGTGTTTTCACAGCATGTTCAAATAAGGTTCATATAACTCAACACTGCAATATTTGTACTTCACCATCTTGCTGGCATGAGCCGTTCCGACAGAAAAAGGCCTAAAATGGATTCAAACCACCACATTTGGCAGGCCTTGACATATTTAATCATGTACAATATAATACACATTTCACTTATAAATGCTGGTCTAAATTTTTTCCTTCTATCTGTGCCAGTGGGGGCTTATTTTCAGCTAATCTCTTCCAAGACACACGTGTGGGTGTGTGTGTGTGTGTGTGTGTGTGTGGGTGTGTGTGTGTGTGTGTGTGGGGGACGGTGTGCGTCAATGCTAGGTCACTGCTCTCTTGTCATGTAGATGACAGATACATTGTTGGCATTCTGGAGGTCTCAAGATGTATGACTTCTCTCTTCTCTTGTGCCTGTTTGCTGCATTGCCGCTTCGCTGGCTTCACACGAGTGGGCCAGAGGAGAGGGCGTGTGTCAGCGTGACTGCAGACCCTCATTCACACATGTCATTGCTGGGGTGTGAGGGGGTCTTTGGGGTGAGCCGAACAAATACACACACAGCTCTTTGTTTCATCACTAGAGTGTAGTGTTCACTTTTTTTGCTGAGCCCAACCAAAACGACTGTGTCAGTGAACTCTCTCTTGTCAAACCAAATGACTGAAATGTCCTTACATCGCTTTGCATTTGTGTACCACTCGCTTGAACAGACAGTGCACTGTTTAGCAAGCCATTGCGGTAAGAGAGGTCAGGGAAAGATGATGAGATGGGGTTTAAGCCTTGTTTTTGTCGAATCAGAGCAAGCTAACCGCTGTCTTGGCCAGCGATGATTTAAGTAGATTTTAAGAGGGAACTGATGGAAATTTGTTAAGGTAAAAACAACAGAAATTCTTAGGGTGATGTAAAAATCCAATGATTACATACTGATCAAATTGCCTCTTATAAATCAGACCTCAAAAGGGCCTCAAAAATGTCTCTCTAGAGAACAGAGGTGGATTAGTTACTGTGAGGCAATATACTGTAGCTAAAAATCTCAATGTTTTTAGGTATTTTGATGATTATTCAGTGTTTCTGTATTCACTCAAATAGCTTAAAAAGTAATATATTTTCAATTAGAGGAAGCATAATTTCCACCAGACAGCCATTGTTCCCAACTGGATTCAATATGTTTAAAGCAAACAATAAAAATAAAGTAAAAATCTTATAAGTGCTTATTTTAACCTAAAATTATAATAACATTTTTATACATTTAAAAAGACAATGTAGTAAATTAATAGTTATATTTACTTACATATACTATAATTATACAATCACTTTTTAATATAAAAATGTAAAAATATGCAGAGATTTCTGTAACAATTTTAGGAGCAAACGTCTCTGTCTTAACGTTTTCATACTTGTGAATTAACAAGACAAGGAGGAATTGTCAAACTATACTAATGGTGCAGCCTTTAAAATGACCAATAAAACTTAATACCCAATGCAAAATTATTGCAAACATATCGTGAATAGTCAATATATCACCCAGCCCTGATTGAAAGCATGCGTTTTAGAAGTGTGACTGAAAGCCTCAGTGAATGGGAACAGCCCGGTAAAGCTGTAATCGCCTCGTGTGTCGCCACTCCTCCAGATAAGACATGGCTTTTAATGCTGCTCAGGGGTCAGTGTGCGCATGGGGTCATGATCACAAATGACCTGCTTGCTTCAAGCTCTCAGAGACAAAAGCAATGTCACCTGAGAGTGATTTGTTCCTAGAGACAGAGTGGAAATGCAGCTGTTATTTTGCTATCTTTTAGCTAGTATTTTAGTTTTCTTTAATATTTTGATTTAGCTTTTATTTTTATATTTTCACTTTTCATTTTAAATTCAGTTTTAGTGATTAGGTTGTGGATTTTTGTTGTTTTTATTAGTTTTTTTTTTAATATGTCTGTTTGTTTTATTTATTAATTTGTATTTTAGTGTTAGTTTTAGTTATTTTAGTACATCAAGTTAAACAAATGTTTTTTTGAATATTTCATTTTATTTCAGTTAACATGTTTTTATTTCAAGTGGCAAAAATGTTTATGGTTTTTGTTTTATTTAACAAAAATAACCCTGATATATATATATATATATATATACAGTATATATGGTGTATACAGTGGTGTGAAAAAGTGTTGGCCCCCTTCCTGATTTCTATATTACTATATGCTAGAATAAATAAAAAATAGAGTAACAATGCTCTTTCATGACATTATGTGGACACAAACTGAATATACAGTCAGAAATAGTGGTGGCGGTGTTGCTAATGGAGATGTCAGAGGGCTGAAGTAGACTAGCTGTGGCTGATGTGTTGATTTCCCTCAGGAGCTCCTCTCTGCCCGGCTACACTGCTTTACATTCCAGAGGGAGACACATAATGCAGGACTGACATGAAACCATCCATATGTATCGCCAAACCCATGCAGCTCACTGCAAATGGCCTTTTCTTTTCTTTGCTTTTAAGCAGGAACTTGCTATCCGCAACACTTTTATATTCCTTCTGTGTGTCAGGAATTGACTGCTGTTTTCTTTGTGTCTTTCTCTCTTATTTATTTCTTATTTTCTAAGATAGCAAAATAGGATATTTGAAATTACATTCTGGCCACACTTTAGGGTAAACTGTTTTTAGAGAATATATATTGAATTTAGATTTTTTTTTTAATCCCACACTGGCAAATGGGTTTTATTGAATTAAGCATAAACCTTACAACATTTTGTTAGATTTATGTGAAAAACCATGTTTGTTTGGTGCTCTTATGTGTGACTTGATTTTTTTCCCCCAATTATTTATTTTTCTTTATTATTATTTTTTTTTTTTAAAGTGTAGGCCTATTTTTTGTTGTGAATGTCCCAACTGGGGTACATGATGTGGAAATTTCAGATAAATGTTCATATTATATATTTTGGTTGCAATTGTTAATAAAAATGTAGCTGGTTGTGTAAAACCTAATTTATTGAAAAAATCAATATATTAGTCGATATAATCCTGAATCAAATCTTGTTGTTGCCATATCGTAGAATTTTCTGAGATATTGGCAAATATCGTATCGCTGGGTATGAGAATCGATATCATATCGTATTGTGATGAATCGATTTTAGTAATATATTTAACAAAAGCAATATCATTACATATTGGAGATTTATCAAACAATGTTGTGTTTCAATTATTTTTTTATTTCAGTTTTTAATTTGTAAAACAGTGTACATTTTTAATACTGGTACATCTTATTCTAACATGTTTTAAGGATGTTTAAATATGTAACAAAAATACTAATTAAGATTTTTTTTTTTGCTGTGTAAACAGAACATAAAAACAAGAGAGAGACAGTGAGATAAATAAACATCTGACTCATGCCATGTTCTCCAACTAACTCTCTGCATAATGATCATGCTGCTCATCTGTGTGGCCTGCTAATTGCCACCTATATAATTCTGCTTGACACTGTCTAGACAACATAAAAGGAGCTCTAAAGGAGAGTTCAGGAGGAGCATGCTCATTTAATACTGTCAGTCAATGTATGGGATTACATCTCTGCCACAATTCTGCACGCGAAAGATCATATTTTGAGCGAACTGAGT
>NW_015548251.1:669421-686361 GCF_001515605.1 Sinocyclocheilus anshuiensis
ATAGATTATAAGTGATTAAATACAAGATTAATAGTAGTTATTAAGATTGATGTTGTTTGGAATTGGTAAAATGTGCTTGGAAAAAAATATGATCAGAATATCAACTTGCATAATAATTATGCATGCACTGTATTTTTTCTCTTCTGCTGTCAAGGTAATGCAAGGAATGTTGTGATTGGTTGTCAAGGCAGCCAATCAGAATTTAGCAGCCTCGTCTCTGATTGGCTGGAATTATGGCATATTGTAACGCTGGGTTGTGTTGAGCAAGCGAGCCATTGGCATTTAGAGGGCACTGAGGGCGGGCATCAGGTGAGCAAGTTAGTGAAACTTTGCACGCGCAAAAGAGAAGGTCTGCACACATCAAAAAACGTATTTTAAATGCAAAATTGATTTTCGTGCGCTCAAAATACTTTTTTCTTTGCTAAACAAACATTTTCTCCACAAAACTCAGATCGCACGTGTGCAAAATGCACTTTTGTGCACTCAAAATATGATCTTTCGCGCGCAGAATTGTGGCAGAGATCTAAGCCTATATCAATGCAGCCATCTCACTCTTGTCACAATTCCTCCAGTATCCCACCACACCGCCACTATTTCTATACACTTCTGTTATGTAAATGCATACTTAATTCCTATTAATGAAGTAGTCCAAGGAGGCAATTTAGAGTCGAGTCTCATGCTCAGGTCCTCCATCAAGCCAAAACACTTATATATCTTTATTTGAACGATTATGCTATTGTGAGCTAGCAGTTAATCTCAAAAATGCTTTTATTTTAAAAACCATTAATGACATCTTTTCTATCACAAGCAGAGGCTGGTAAGCGTCTGTCTCTGATCTGAGGCCTGGTCACACATATTGTGTGGTTATTTTGTCACAAGCAGTCTCTTATTCCAGCAGCCTCCCTGTGCGAGCTTGTTGCTCCGCTTGTATGATATGCTTATTTGTTAAAAATCCTTCCTGACCGTAAACGACTGAGCTTTTTTTCTGTGTCGTTTGACTCACTGTGTCTTGCTAGCGGGCAATCTCTCATCAGCTCCACTTATTTAGAGCAATTTTGGTCTGTGCCGATATTAAATATTCATATGCTGGCTAGATAAAGGCAGACAGGAGTGAAGGCTGCTGTGAGCTGGCGATATCGCCATCCCACGGTCCCCCGGCCCCCTCATTGTTTCGATTTAGCACGGTGCATGACGCTAAGTCATTTTCTGGAACAAATTACGTATCTAACTTGTGTCACAATGTATCAGTCACATTAGGGTGGATGATGGGAGTGAGCTACTTGGAGGAGGAGAAAAAGCTCCTGAAGTCAGGTCAGCAGCTCTCATCTTTAAACCAAGCAGAAAATTTAATTAAAACCCCTGATATGGGGTGAGGGGGAAGATGGCTTTCATGTAACAAGAGAGGTCTGTCCTATCAGCAGTAGCCTGCTGCCTTTACTGCCGCATGTGCATAAACATAGGGCAAATATCTGCTAATTAGCAAATGATTTTTTCCCCTCTAAACTAGATCTCTATAAATGCTAATTTATTATTCATATATTAATTTATTATATTTACTGTATTGCTGCTCTGTTGTGTTTCTCTCTTAGTAACTGTTCTTTTCAATATTCTTGAAAAAATAAATCATAATAAATAGTAGACTAATATTCAGGCAGATATCAGAACCACAGTGGACATAATAAATTGATTTTACAGTGAAAAGCTCTCTAATCTGTTTTTGGCTGATTGCTCTTAAAGTCTTAAAAAATGGAGTGGTATTGATATCCTGTACAACGAGTTTTTGGCATTTGAGAAAATGATCAGTTAAAAAGGAGTTAGAAATATTTTCCTATAATATCAGATAAACAAAACAAAAAAACACAGACATCATTTTAAAGGAAAATTCTGTATGCAGAGCAAGTTCAAGCTCAATAAACAGCATTTGTGGCATAAAAAAAAAACTGTGACTGGAGGCAATTTTGATGATTTGATAGAGGAAGTGTGAGGCTTATTCTTTTATTAAAGCATTTACAATAATTCATCTGTTAAAACTAGTCTACTGTGTGGGCTATAAAGTGCTTTTCCTAATGATATGGTCATTTTAGGCAGTATGTTGTCATGGCAACACAAAAAGTGTAGTAAGCATTTTCATTCATACTAAAATCATATTAACATTAAGGTTTTTCCATCTTGTAGCTATACTACTGAAACAACAAGTATTCTGTTAATGATTGGATTGGATAGAAATAGACCATCTGACTGATGTGTAAAGCAATAATATATATGAAATGATTAAGTTTAGCTTGTTTTGCCTGTGTAGCCAGAATATGATGTGCCATTTTCTCAAAGGCAAAAAGCATTTTTGTGTGTATATTCCATTCATAATCATTATTACAATGTCAAGTGCAATAATAAGCAAATATGTTTTTTTTTTTTTTTGTTATATTGCAGCCCTGCCATGTAATGAGTTCTTGTTTTTTTTTATATATATACTTTATGTAGGCTATTTTTATAATGCAGTTGTTGTGTGTGCCACCTTTGAGCAGCATTAACAGTCTGTGTAAATAAATATAAATGCCATATCAAATGCAGCTTGTTCCACAGTCTATAGTGTTCTAAGTGATTGAAGCAATTGGTTAAATCTAAGTATTTGACTTAAAAGACAACACAGTTACATTTATTAAGGTGGTTATAAAAACTGAGTTCACTGAAAATGCCCCAGGAGGCAAATATTGACCCTTAGTGGGAAAAGTTCATTTCTGACCCTGCTCTTCTTACAGATATGTTTTGTAAAACTAAAAGTTGGCAGGTGTACTCTAAGAATTATGAAGGAAAATGTCCTACATAATGACTTGCCTAATATGAGCTGGTCTGCAAGTGTGCCACTCCCTGCTTGTGCTTTACTGTCTCTAGTGTCTTTCAGGGACAGAGGAGTATTAATGGTGTCTGTCAGGCCCTTGGTCTGTGTAACTCAGGGTAAATTTTTCTCTCATTTACCTACCTCCATCTTCCTCCGCTCCTCATCCTCCCCCCTTAAGCTAGCCCCTTAAATGCAGTTCCTGCAGACTGGGAGCCATCATATCCACTTAAAACAAAGGGGATTCATCAGACCTGTCTCCCCCTCACTACTGAACTGTTCCCGGAGACCAAATTATGGCCTGACTGGAGGTGCTGGAAATAAATGGGTCTGGATATAATGGTTGCAGCCCATGGGTAAAATTCCTGTGAGAGGGAGTGAGAGAATGATAGAGTAGGAAGAAATCGTTTTTACTGAATATTTTTCAGCTTGTACGGCCCTGAAATTTGCCCTCGTTTTGACAGTTAGCATTTTTCGCTCAGCATATCCTCTGTTTCTCCTCCTCTGTCTCTCCCTGTGTATCTGCGCTTGAACCTTTTACACCTCACTGTGGTACAGATGGTTTCATTTTATACGAGATAAAACTGCGTTTGGTGGAACTGATTAAACAGAGAACAACATCCCCATCTGCCATTTATTCCCACTTTACCAGTGCAATCACAGCTCTTGCCTTGATTAGACTTGGGCAGGTGAGCGCAGGACACTTTAATCATGATCAGTCCTTGGCCAATAATTCCCCTTTTGTGTCTAAGAGTGTGTGTTTTGTTTGTTTGTTTGTTTTGCCATTTTGCCATTCATTTATGTCATTCATATGAAGTCATTTGAAATTTGTGTGCATTGGGAATATGCAGGCAGTCAGTGTGCATAGAGTCCATTCTGATTGTTGATGGTAGTTTCACAGACATTTCACTCATTCCTCATTAATAAAATATTAATTGATAAAGTCCAGCCTGAACTTATTAATATTTGTAGGTATTCGTTCACAAACATTTTTGTATTCACTGACAGCATCTGAAAAATGTATTTACATATGCACAGTTTTATAAATTCAAAAATCTTTATGAATCCTTTATATTATATTAATATTGATATGCTTCTATAGTTACATTTAACTACTATATAGATATTTTTGAGCTTCTAACCCCACCTCTACCCTAACCATAACCAGGTCTCAGTAGTATAAAACATAATAGGCAGATATATTTTAAATTTTAATCACAAATGAATTTTTTTTTCTATGGCAAACACATTAATTTACTTTATAATGTTTAGGTGATGGGATCATTCTCAGACAATATAGAAATAAAAAAAAAAATCACACAGAACAAAATGAAACTGTTATAATGTCAAATTAGGTAAATGTTAAATGCAATGATAGGCCTATATTATATTCATAAATTAAAAGTCTTATTTAATAAAATAAATGTATATTTAATAAAAAAATATTTCAGTGTACTCTCAGAAAAATGAAGGACAAAATCTATGACTGGGACAGAACCCTTTCAAAAGGTACAGCTTTGTACCTTATTTACCCCTAAAGGGTGCAGATTAGTACCAGGTACATCTTAGTACCTAAATGGTAACTACCTTTTGAAAGGGTACCGGCACAGTGACAGCTTTTGTTTGAGACTGTTTGCTAGAACCACACTTTACATACGAATACCTATGATTACTAATTAGATCATGTTGTAAAGTTACCATCCTACCATCACCCTCTAATTTATTGAGGATGCCGCCACGGTTTATTATCATCCTCATTTTAATTTGCTTCGCTTTATTTGCCGCTCCAGGAGGACATTTCTCCTTCACTTAATTCCCCCTCAGTAATTACTTGTAAACATTCAAGGATTTTAAACACCACCTTCAAGTGTGCACCAATCAAAAGCACCTGCGTGTGAGATGAAGGGACGCAAGCTGAATTCTTGTAAAACGGACGAGTTAGACCGTTCCGTCCTAAGTAATCAGTCACCGGTTTCAGCTCATATACCCTTCTGATGAGAAATGAATGCTGTTAAGCAGAGCCATTGGGTTTAGCCCAGAGGCATGATGGGAGATGTGCTGTTGCTCGCAGCGTTCATTCCCAAGAGAACCAAATCAATCTACCCTGTCCCTAGTCCCATAACCCCGGTCTCTTTCCTTTTCCAACCCTCTTTACCAATGCAACGGAGAGAAAACAAGCCCAGACAGACCTTGTAAATTGGCTTCATCTCCATCTAGACTACAGTTGGATTATACAGTGAATGTTGCGACAGTTATTTTGATAGCAGCAGATGTAGCTGAGCGCAGAGGCAATGTAATGTATTTGAGTTTGAATATGCCAGCGCTGGTCTTTAAAGAGCCTGTCACCTAGTGATTTGACATTGGGTGGGAGCCTGTTTAACAAAACAACCTTAAACAAGCTTATCTTTATTCAGGGTTATTTGTTAAGACACCTCATCAAGTTGGGTGAATTTGCATATTAATTGAATTTGTAGATGCTGCTTTAAGGTGACAGATTACAGTGTGCTGTCTGCAGGCGACTCACCTGAACATAGCAGACAAGGGCTTTTTTAACTAGCAGGAAATTGCTTCAAGTTTGGGAGATGTAATGTGTTTAAACCTACATAGGGTGGATCATTTTAGGAAGGGGGAGAGAGAAAAATCAGGTTGTATATAATTCGGTCTTATTATCATCCCACAGGCATCCTGCAATACCTTTTTTTTTTTTTTCTTTTTTTTTTTTTCTGTGGGTAGTTTTCTTTTTTTTCTGTAAATAAATCCTGTACACTGTCGTATAGAGTGAAATAAAATGATAATACAACATTTCACTCAGAGACCTTCATCAAGCATATGTTTCATTCTTCAGAAATGCCTGTTGAAGGTTTGTGATTGAAACGTTCCATTATTCAATAACAATTTGCAAGCTATATGACATAGCTATATATAATTTTTTTTTAAATTCTATTTTTCCATTCAATTTATTGTGCCCGACATACCTGTCCATGACCATCTAGGAGTGAGTGTAAGAGATTTTTTTTTTTTTCTACATATTTTGAAAAATATTTTCTCATCAATAGAAGAGCATTATCAGTAATGTTATAACTTTTTTTTTTTTTTTTGTATTTGGTAGTTTTTAGTTTAGTTTAGTTTAGTTTAGTTTATCGAGTTTGAGGGATTCTTGTTATTGCATTAATTTTGTATATATTTGTACACAATATTAAGAAGAAACATTCTTGTTTATCGCCCATGTTATTTTCCTATTTGTTTCCTATAATTGTTTCTCAAGATGTTTCTCAAGAGACTCAAGCCTTTAGATGAGCTGTCAGAGAGATTCAGAGTCTTAGTCTTTAGATATCCTGGCCAGCAGGTGAATTTTTATTTGGTCATCACCACTAACAATTTATTTCCCTATGGGCTGATTGTGTAGGAAGGTCTGAGTGTGTGTCAGTGTGCCCATGTAAGTGTGTGAACGATGGAGGGAAAGAATAGCAGGATGATGAAAGGGTTTCTGAGGGTGATGAAGTCTCTCTGTCTAAGATGATTGACCACTCCAGTCTCACCCTGCTACTGTCTGCCTGTCTAATGCACCCTCTCTCAGAATGCACCAGGATAATGAGTGAGAAATGTCTGACAATAGCCCACTCTCTCTCTCATTACCCTCCATGTCTCGGTCCAACCCTCTGGGAGAGAGAATATTCCAGCCCGACATGCTGCTTTCCTCTTGAGAAGGTGTCCAGAGTGTAGACGTGTCATTCTCTCCTACTTTTTTCGGACAGCATGCTTCAGGACAGAGTGACAGGAAGAAAGTGTGTGTGTGTTTGTGTGTGTGAGAGGCTTTTCTGTAGCTCTGGTTGGACAGGCAGGCAGGCAGGCACGTGACCGAATACAGGGAAAGTGCTCATACTGCAGATGCAATTAGGCTAAATGGGATTAGGCCTATCACATTTCTGCCGGCCGCGGCCCCGGAGCCACCTGGGAGAAAAAATAGTGGGGGGTGCGTCTCACAGGAGGAAATGAGGAAGTGTAGAGGAAGCATCTCAACTGAACTCTGGGAACTGATGGAGAGTCTACACTTACATTGTGATCGTTTCAGTGATAGTAGCCAAGACAGTAATGGAGCAG
This sequence comes from Sinocyclocheilus anshuiensis, assembly GCF_001515605.1. Taxonomy (NCBI): domain Eukaryota; kingdom Metazoa; phylum Chordata; class Actinopteri; order Cypriniformes; family Cyprinidae; genus Sinocyclocheilus; species Sinocyclocheilus anshuiensis. The sequence goes on from NW_015548251.1 coordinate 676,359, forward strand.
CCTAAAATCAGTGTGTTAAGGGACAACTTGTCTATTCAGCCATGTTAAATCCCAGTGGGACAGTTTGTACTCAGTTATATTTTATTTAAGGCAATGGTTCTCAGTCGAAGAGCCCAGATGTGGGTCGTAATGCTAAATGCAAAGCTAAAAATAAGTAAAGTGCAACTTACTGTACACAGCAAAATCCCCAGAGTTAAATCAACTCTACTCAGAGTGTTAAAGTAACACTGAAGCAGAGTTACCACTGTTGAGGATTATGTGATACGTTTTTATGTCTAAAAGCCTGAGCAGTAGTTGAACATCTTCAGCATTGTTAACAGCGGGTTTTCTTTACTAATGCTCACTCATCAAATAATTAATTGCTTAATTATCCCATTAACTTTAACTCGGCTTCAGTGTTACTTTAACACTCTGTAGATTGGGACAATATGTACTCTGAGCAGAGTTGATTTAACTCTGGGGATTTTGCTGTGTAGCAATTAATCATGCATAGTTAGAATACCAAAATAAATAGCTTTTGAAAAGGGGAAGAAAGCATTTCTTTTGTTATTGACATAAAGAGTTTTGAGTTAACTTTGTTATTTTAGCAAAATTCCATGTGACTTGTCTCTGGCCATATTAGCCAGAGACAGACGTCAGCAGGCGTCAGAACAGATTGCATCATGTTCTCATTCTTAACAAAAACCGTGAACAAAACGAAGCAAAATAATAGATATATGACCCAGACTAAATTACATATGGGTTCACATTGTTTTCTGCAATGAATTATTGCCTGTGAGGGGCACAAAACCATAAAATTAATTAATTTAATTAATTAATTTTCTTAAACTGTTTATATGGTACTCAAGCCTTCCTTGTTCCTTAAGTATCAACTTTGTCTCAGATGTTTCTCCTAAAAAATTCCTTTTGAGAGATCGAAATAGAAACAATTGAAAAAGTTAATGCATACTCACAGCAAGACATCTTACCATATTTTCCAGAAAAAAGGTTGCTCCTGACTATAAGTCACACCAGGTCAAAATTGCATTGTTGAGACAGAGAGGGGAAAAAAATCACAGATAAGTCACAGCAGTGTATAAATCACACTTTATTTGTAATGGTTTAAATTTAACAGTATTAACAGCTGTGACATATTCTGGAAAATATGATAACTAGCCGAACCAGACAATTTCTTCCTTTCACTGGAAAGGTCTAGTTGTGCTGGTAAATATCATAGCTGTCATTGTCCATCAGTAAACCAGCACTAACCCACACAGTCCAACCTAGAACAGTATGGAAATTCAAGCTGGTCTTCTCAGTAGTGACACTAGGAGTGGATCTATCAAATTATGTGGGTAGAATATAGCTCAGATCATTTGATTTTGGAGAATTTTGGTAAGAAATATTTTGAGTTCATATTAAAACTTTGAAGACTTTAGTATCTTAGCAAATCTAAGCACATTGATGAGTTCTTTTCCAAAATTCTAGAGGAGAAAGATGCAAGATCACTGCTGTTGTATAGTTAGGAAAAAAGGAAGCAGGACACGTCTCCATTTGCTCTCAAATTAACCTCATTGCTATCTAGGATAAACAACCCAGTAAAGAGATTTTAGTGTAGGAGTGGAGAAGTTACCTTCAGTTCATTTTGCTGTGATGAAAAGGTCACTGGTCTGCTGTGCCCTATAGGTTAACATTGTCGCAAAGCATTTCTTGACAAAAATGAAGCAATACAGTGAAATTAGCTGGAGGAACTCCAGCCACCATGTACACTTGTTTTATTGCCCCGATTTACGATTGATATGATATTGAGTCAACAAGATCGTAGGACTGTTTTAGTTCAGTGCAGGATGCGAGGTGACATTTATTGTTGTTTAGAAATAGAGCTGATATGCAGTATTTTTCTTTTTTTGATAAATGTCAACATAAACAAAGCAATTGGAGAAAGAAGAGGCTGACATTTTCACACTATGCGATTTTCATCAGAAAGTGTCACACATCCTTTTTCATACCTGAAGTCATGGAGAGAGAAAAAGACAGAAGAGAGAAAAAATGAGCGTGTATTTCATGGCAAGGTTGCTGAAACAGAACTAATGGTGGTTTGAAATGGCCTCTCTTAAGGTGAGCTAGCCAACTGTGATGTCCTGTCTATTAACGTATTTTCCCCCTTTTATTTCATACATTTTAGGCCTACCATAGACAGGTGTTATCTTGACTTGGTGCTTTAGTAATTAGATTGTTCACCCAAAAATGCAAATTGTCATTTGCTCACCCTGATCTCAACATTATAATGGCTTTGTGTGAGGAAAAAATTAAAATGTAAGTTGTTATTCTCTTAAAAGTCTTTATGATGGTTTTTGTGCTTGGGTCACAATATGCTGTAGTCGTATGACTGACTGTTGTACATTTTTATCCATCTTACAGGACCTTTCAAGTCATAGACACTAAGAAATTTGAATTACTTGAATCTATAATATAATATAATATAATATAATATAATATAATATAATATAATATAATATAATTAATATAGAAATGGTAACATTATTTAATGTAATAGGATTACTATTTTGCTTAGTTTACAGACTTATACTGTTGTTGATTTTGTCATTATTGGTAGTTATTTAGTGATATTAAGAAATCATCTTTTTACATTTGTTGATTGTTACCACACTATACAGGTCTATAATATTACAAAATTGATTACTATTTGAAAATTTGCACAAAAAGAAAAAAAGAAAAAAAAAGAAACGTGTAGTTGCCTTGACAATAATTATTTGCCTGTTTATGGCACTTTCCATTTAATGAACAGACAAATTCAAATCAGTAAAATCATGCTGTGTTGTTTAGGCCAATTATTGAAACATAATGCATCATGATTCCTTGGTTTCTGAACTATTCCTTTATTATAGGAACTTATCAGTCATAGAAGCTGGCATGATTGTGCTACAGATTAGCTTCGCTGTGAATGTGAACATCAGACTCTACTGTTGTACTAGCATTTCTGAGATGTGTGTGAATTCATCCAATTGCCGGGTTGTGTATGTGAATAGCATGGTCACACATGCTCCCACGCTCACACATATATCTATATCATACATATATCTGTTAAAGAGAGAGGCCCATGTTTCCCAGCTCACCTCCATGCTTCCTAGGCAGCTGTATTGAGACAGGGTCCTTTAGTCTGCCAGTTTCAGCCACTGTCATTGTTCCCCCCCACGAGTAAATACTGGCCTCCTACAGCTGTTCAAATGCTGCCTGACTTCCCTATGTGTTTAGGAACAAGAGTCACCTCTCAGTGCTCTAAAACAAGGACGCGACCATGGGAAAGGATCGCTGGCACCACAAAATCTCACTCCACGCGCACACACACATCCACACAGATACAGTTTCTGCTGCCTATTTTTTCAAATGTTAGCAAAAAGAGTTTGGGCATTAGTCTAAATACCACCTTCACAGTGAGAGGTGATGATATATTACATTAATGCTATCGCTCTTTTCCATTCTTTTGTCATCATCTCCGCACTGGACTGTGGGTAATTAGATATCTCAGCAGCCTGAGAGGGTCTCATCCCTTGCGGGGTAGATGATTTAAAACAGCACACGGGGACGTGGGAAAGAGAGCGTGAACTTGAGGGGGCCGCCACTTTGTCACACAGAGCAAATAAATGACTGGGAGTGCACGTGAATGTTCCTTAATGATGAGGAATTTAAAAAAGCCAGCAGGGACCACACTGCGGGGACAATGTTTTCTGCGCAGGGAGACCGGTGAACTGGGCTACGGCGGGCTGAGATGTGATATGGCCCATTAATTATTGAATCTGCTGATGGCATGACAAATGGCCTTGTCCCTCCTCTCATCCCGTTGACTTACAGCAAACCGCCGCACCCAAACTCAGCACGAGTATCCAAACTTCCCTTGCAGGGATTCTGGCACCTCTTGCATTCATTTATCTGTCTGCTTGATTGTGATGCTGTAGTTAGCTAATATAGCACTCCTTGTAGTCATTATCAGTTGGTTTGATTCCACCCAGCTACGTGATAAGCCAAGTTGTCATCATCTTTTATTAAAAAAATAAAAATAGTGTCTCACTTTTCTAAAAGATGTGCATTTGTGAGTCATGACAGGTCAGTATGGATTTAATCGCTACTTTAAAAGTAAATTGACATTGCGATATTTTGTGATATATATTGCGATATGAAAAGTACAGGAATTTTCTCAAGATCACTTGAATAGCCATATTTGGAAAGAGTTAATCATTGTAAAATGAATGGGTGATTTTGTTGGGGAGTGTATTTGCATAGAAAATAAAAATGTCAAGAAAATTGAAAATTAATCTGAATTACTTTTTATTCTGAACACATTTATTGATTGATTGATTGATTGATTGATTGATTATCCGAATCATCTTTATGCTGTTGAAAAAATTAGGAAAAACTTTGGTGTTAACACTTATTTATATTTTTACAAGAAGCAAATCGAACCTCTTCTCAACTTTGAACCATTATATTTAAAAAAAAAAACAAAAACAAAACAACAACTCTCTTTTCACTTGAGTTTTCATAGACCACATTCCCATTGTTTTTGACCAATTCAGTATGAGTATAAAATAAAAGTTTTTATAGTGATTATTATTAATGAAAATTGTATAAAATAAGCAATATATTGCAAAAGTAATGTGCTATAAAAAAAATGAATATTTAATCAAAATAATAAAAAAATTACAGTACACTGCAAAATTTCTGTAGTAATACTTGCGTCTTAATTTTTCAAACAATAAATGATCTAGGTTTTATTTTGGGCCGGTAAATAAATATATGTGCTGCCGGTTTTAGCGTGAAGCGCAGCACTGTGTTCGTTTACACATGCGCAGCTCATGATAAGGTGTCTCAGTGTCTAGAACAGCTCTGTATCATGAACTGCACATCCGAATAGCACATTTGTTCGATGCATCCATTAGAAGTGTAGTTAGTTGAGCAAGGGGTGTGAGAATGCCAATCTGTGAGGCTTTCTATAGCAGCAAACAGGAGGCTGTGTGAAGAAAAGCATCAGTGTTCAGCATGTCAGCTGGACTGAACACAGCCGGTGACGTTTCTGTGGTCAGCCACAGCTTTGGGCAGCAGGACTGAGTGCATTGTGGGAAGACTGAGGGGGCTAAGAACACCTGCGCATTTCCAAATGAGCCATTCAGCCTCTGGGCCAAAATGATGTTATAAGTTGTTTTTCTTTTATTTCCATCAGCAATGCAAGTGTCAAAATATTTACTACAGCTCTCCAGAAATAGACTTTTGGTTTAGCCAGCCCGGTATTTAAATGGGACGATTATGAAATAGGACTTGTCCTTGGCAGAAATGCTAACAAATGACAGAAGTGGATTTACCTTGTTTTCCGATATATATATATATATATATGTATGTATATATATATATGTATGTATATATATGTATGTATGTATATATATATATGTATGTATATATATATATGTATGTATATATATATATGTATGTATATATATATATGTATGTATATATATATATGTATGTATATATATATATGTATGTATATATATATATGTATGTATATATATATATGTATGTATATATATATATGTATGTATATATATATATGTATTGCACACTTGGTGAGCATAAGAGACTTCTTTCAAAAACATGAAAAAACTGTAATGTATATGTAATTGTTTTTCTAAGATAACGATTTACTTTTAAGTAGCTATAGCTGTATGTCAATTTTTTAATTCAGTAATTTTCAGTTATTAAGATCAGACAGTGATAGTTTGTCCTTTTTGACCTGTTCTCTCAGCACCTGGGGAAATGAGTTTATCCGTTGGTTTGATTCCACCCAGCTATGTGCTAAGCCAAGTTGTCATCATCTTTTTATTAAAAAAATCTCTCCTTTAGTGTCTCACTTTTCTAAAAGATGTGCATTTGTGAGTCAAAACAGGTCAGTATGGATTTAATCGCTACTTTAAAAGCGTCCTGTTGTTTTATCATAAATAAGCGGCCCCCGTGGTGTGCTACAATAAAGCACAGTTTAAACACTTTCATTCCTCATGCGCTCTTCCTCTCCACAGATCCCGAACTTAAATAATGGACCCCTTTTTGTAAGTCAAACGGTAGGTTGTGAGTCAAAGGAGATGAATTCTAATAGCTCCCCTACCACACACACACACACACACACACACACACAAGCGCACACACAAGCACACTATTCCCTCAACTTGTGCAAGGTACACTGAAGGCAGTGAGTGTGAAGGAGCCAGAGCTATGCTTCATTTTGAGGTAATGACAGTCCCTGTAGATCTATGCAAATGCCAGCTGCCGCATTGGCTGCTGTAAAAGATGGTAGCAATTAGGCCTTGCTCTTAAAACAAGGTGAGTCAGGACCTTTAAATGGTGCGCTGTTCCTTGGCTCCCACACATGTGGCGGCTCATGTTCCTGTGCCAGAGAAAGCCACGGCCAGCATATGAACGTGCAACTCAGGAGGTCATTGTGTGGGTTTAACATGATTTATGATGTGTACTTTTATTGTTGAAATTCAGGATTGTCATCAATTTTATAGTTTTGTTAATAATGTGTTTTTAAACCCAACTTGGTTTGCCTGAGCTACTAGTCAAATAACCAGTTTTAAAGGGACAGTTCACCCAAAAATTACAATTCTGTTATTGTTAGTAATCCATCTGTTTTGGTGACCACTGACTTCTGTTGTATAGACAAAAACCACTGAGACGTTTCTCAAAATATCCTCCACAGAATAAAGCAAGCCATACTAGGTTTGGAACAAGGAAATGATGACATTTTGTGTGAATTATTTGTTTATGGAAACCTTGCATGATTAGAACAGTTATGGGTTCACCTGACTCCAATTTAAGATCAGGTTTTATGATCAGATGTGTTCTTGTGTTCAAAAACAGTGGTCTTGAGACATGCTTTTTACTGGTTTCAACTTGACACATTGTTTTAAAATCCTACATTTATAGTGGGTCAAAGAACATGCTCAAAAAACAAAAGACATCCATCTGAATGTGTAGAGTTGTAGCAGAGGTGCATTAAAAGAACAGTTCACCCAAAAATGAACCCTCAGGCCATCCAAGATGTAGATGAGTTTGTTTCTTCATCTGAACAGATTTGGAGAAATTTAGCATTACATCACTTGCTCACCAATGGATCCTCTGCACTGAATGGGTGCCGTCAGAATGAAAGTCCAAACAGCTGATAAAAACAACAACAACACAATAATCCACAAGTAATCCAAATGATTCCAGTCCATCAATTAATATCTTGTGAAGTGAAAAGCTGTGCGTTTGTAATAAACAAATCCATCTTTAAGATATCTGTTACTTCAAACTATTGCTCCTTCTAAAGTATGAGTCCTCTATCCATAATATTGCTTTCTCAGATATGGATAAATCAGCTGATTAATTAAGTAACTTGTTGGATCCTTGCCCATCATAACTAAACCCTAGTGTATTATTTTCATTTATAAAGTTTTCAAAGTCCTTGGCTAAATGAATAATCCTGTCATACTGTAAATCTATTCACATATAGAAAAACTATGTATAGTTTTGTTACTCCTAAGTTGATTTTGACAGGTTGTTTCTCTTTTTTCTCAGCTTTCCTATTTTTGGGTCCCTGGTATTTCAGACCTTGATGGAAGTACAACAAATAATTGGTATTTAGACTACAGTTTATTTTTCATGGTCCTTGAGTCTTTGGCCTTGAGTGGTTTGCAGTGAAAATTATCCTGTAGGGCATGTGTGATGTGCATATATTCCAGACCTGAAGCTTTGGCCATGGCATACATTTGCAGTTTGTCTTTAGGAGTATGTGAAAGCAATATGACTTACAGAATCAGGAAGTAAACTGAATGAACAACAGCAATAATACAATAGGTTTAATAGGTTGGTTGGAAATTATGTATGTGGCTTTTACAATATGAAAAGTGACAAACAGATGAATGCTTTTAGTTTACAGGAACTAAATAAACTGCTATTAGTTCTGTTAATGTCTCTCATTTCCTCAGCAGAGCTTTTTTTTTCTTCAGGTTTTTGGACAGAAGATTAACTCTGTGATTGAAGCCAAATGGCTTTGTCCAGGCTGTCTGGTCTGGTCCTGACCAGACAGAAATTCCAAGCCAAAACAGTCATGTCTCTCAATAAACCATGTGCTTCAGCATTTCCAATCCAAATACATGATTTGGTGTATTTGAGTGTTTGCATCCAGGTAAAATGGAGCAGAAAGACACCTGTTTTGTGGTCCATTTATGATTAATTGAAGCACTGCAGGCAAATTTCTGCAAAATGCCTAAACCATAAAATAAGTCATGTATGAATTAGAATTGAAATATTTAAGACCTAGTGCACATACGTATGAATTTGGCTACAATTCTGCCATCTGAGACTAATTGTAGCAATTGCAAAAGATTCATTTTATATACAGTATAATATACAAATATACAAGATGTAGGCCATATTTTACAGAGAGTACACTCAGCTTAAATGTTTCAACAAAGATGATTTATGTACATAACTCATTTAGACCATTCATGATTATGTAGTGGCTCCACTGCCCATCTCTCAAACATCCCATACACATTCCCAGTCAAAAGTCTCTCTGCTCACCAAAGCTGCATTTATTAAATAAAAATACAGTTGAAACTGTAATATATTGACATATTATTAAAATTTTATTTAAACTGTTTTTGTTTTATGTAATTTAAAATGTAATTTATTCCTGTGATGGCAAAGCTGAATTTTCAGCATCCATTGCTGCAGTCGTCAGTGTCACATGATCCTTTGGTATTGATCAAAATGCAGCCTTGGTGAGCATAAGGGATTTCTTTCAAAAATAATTAAAAAATCTTTATTATTTCTAACTTTCAACCATCTCGGTAGATGCTGATTCCTGAATGTTAGATCTCTAAATCAAACAGCAGCCATTATGAGTGCAGTGTATTGTGTTGAGCTCCGACACGGCAAATATTTTCATGCATTTGTTGTGCATCGCTGCATCAAATGTACAGGTCATCGCTGCATCTCCTAGGGACGTTCAAGATTTGAATTAGCAATGCTGGGATTACGGGAGAGCTTCAGGGGGCTGGCGGAGAGCTGATTTTGTATGGCTCAGTCTCTGAGCTGGGGAATTTAAACATGAATACATTATAGGCTTAAGATATATTCATGCAAGGGCATATGTGTGATGCATATGTTATCAGCATTAGAAGAAAAAAACATGTATAAAACGTCTCGGTTACGTATGGTAACCCTCGTTCCCTGAAGGAGGGAACGGAGACGTCACGTCGGATGACCGACGAATTGGGATCTCGCTTAGAGAGACCAATCTACTTCGAGTGTAAACTAAACGAGCCAATGCACATTGGCATGCGATTATTGCATCCAGCTGCTGCTGATCACAGCGTGAGTATAAGTAGGCAGCAGATGCAACGCATATTCAGCTTTTCGCTTCTTCAGTCGGTCACTCTCGACGTCACGTCGGATGACTGACGAATTGGGATCCTACCAAAAGGCCACAGCTACTGCCCCTTCCAGTGTCCTGTGGAAGCCACCTGCGCCCCCTGCGCCCCGCGTAGGCCAGGGCTTCACAAGAGGACCAGCTACTGCTACTATGGCACTACCCAGTGAGTCCAGTGAGTAAACACTGGGAAAACGTACCCGTTCTACGTGGAACAGGGACGTTACGGAAGCTCCAACCTTCCCGAAGGAGGTTTCGGAAGCAATACACATATGAACATTCCTTAGGTGCATATGGAAGAATGGAGGTGATTGTAACCCTCTTTGAATGGTAGAAGTCTGCCGGGGAAACACGGGCTCAAGGCTATACCGTGGACTTTACACATATGGGATCCACTTAGGTCTTACATATGGAACCCAGCCTTCTACCGGTTCTCGAGGATTCAACGAGTGAAGGCCTGGCGCCGGACGCTCCGCCACGTCTGGCTACCGAGGGGACGGAGGAACTCAACAGGGTCTACTATATGGACTCTCTGGA
>NW_015548251.1:687858-698923 GCF_001515605.1 Sinocyclocheilus anshuiensis
TATATGTATATATATATGTATATATATATATGTATATATATATGTATATATATATATGTATATATATATGTATATATATATACCACTGTTCAAAAGTCTGAGGTTGTAAGATTTTTATATTTTTGAAAGTTCTTCAAGGTTGCATTCAATCAAATGTACATATCAATTTATGTCTTTTTATTTTAATGAAAAATCCCAGATTTTCAATGTGGTGACTGACCTTTTGACCCCAATGTATGTTGTTTATAATACCAGGTAAACAAAAACTATTCACATGTTTAGTGCACTTGATAGGACTGAATCTTTGCAGAGAACAAGGCCATGTGTCTGAGGGTGACCTTGCTCATGTATGTGCGTGCATGTGCTTAAAATGGCTGCAGTGATAAACAAACACTCATCTTCAGTTCACGACTGCTATCAAACGCTACTCCCGCTCATGATGCATGAGCCAGGTCACTAAAGCCACGTCTGTTTCACCTCAGAAATAAAAAATGAAAACAGCAACAACAAAAAGAATTCCAAGTGCCTTGCCCTCGCGACAGAGCGAACGCACGTGCCCAGTATAGAATAAGCCCTGAGCTGTCAGAGCTAATTGAAAGTAATAGAGACTGCAGTCATTGGATTAGCGTGTCAGACATTGATACTCTCGGGCTGGAAACAGTTGGTCCAGAGATTGAATGATATTAGAATTGGCAGGGGCTGTTTCCAAATGCGGACTGTGAAAGGCTTTGGGCGTTTTGCTTTAGGATTTTCAAAGGTGTGAATCTTGTTTCATGATTTATCAGAATTTTGTCCTCCGGAGAGGAAATGCATAATGCAAAGAGGCCTTAGGGTGAGCAGTGACCTAATCATTTTTTTTAAATTTTTTTATTTTTTACAGAGGATCTTGAAAAAGTTATTCAAGGATAACTTTTCCTCAAGAAATATTGCTCTCATAAATAATGCAAAAAAGTTGCTACATTATCTTCTGGTAATATTAACATTTCTGGCTGCTATTGCTAGAATATAAAAACATGATAATAAAGCATTTACTTCTTTTGCTGTAGGATGCAACAATAACATATCTTATGATTTTTTTTTTTTTTTTGATGAATAGTTAACGGGATATTTTACCTAAAATCCTCTAATCAATTACTCACCCTGATGTTGTAGAAAGCCCATATGACTGACTGACTTTTGTAGTCCAAAAAGAAATAAATAAATAATTGAAGAATATCCAGGCAGTTATTTTTCCATATAATAAAATGTAATGAAGATCGGGGCAGCCAAGCTCCAAAATGACAAAATTAGCACCATAAATGTGGTTCCTACAACTTCTGAACTCGTATGATAGCTTTTTATTCATTTGCAGTTTGTCATTTTTGCTTCAACTTAAACTTATTTCAGTTAGTTGCCAATGAAAGATTTCTAATTTTTGTTAATTTTTTCTAACTAATATTAATATTTTATTTTAGATTTATTTAAATTAACACAACTATTTTAATAGTCTTAGTGTTAGTTAATGATACTAACCATGGCTATAGCCTATAGAACGTCCTTTAGAAATTAACTTTTAAGTAAACGATGACAGAATATTCTTTTGTTTTATCCATTTAAATATTCCATGAATTTAATGGTTTTGGCCTAACCAAGCCTTTAATAATAGAAAGTATGACTAAAGCTCTAAAACTAAGTTTTGATGGTTATCATTCTACCTTTTTTTTATTATTATTATTGTTGTTCATTTGCATTTAGTGGTTCAGTGTTGATGCACCCACTGCCCACGTCTTCTGGTTAGTCATCAATTCTTCCTCGGATTCCTCAGATATATCTTACAAAAAAAATGCAAATGCTTCATTTAGTCTACATCTGGACCCATGCTTTCAAGTTTTTTGTTTTTTATTTTTTGACATTATAAGTGCAGTGTAACAGATTTACCAGAATATGATCATCTGATCTGTAACATGTGCAACTGACATTTCACAATAAACTTCCCCCTCTGAAGAAGATGAAAACCGACACAACCATCTGTTTTCAAGTTTGATAGCACTATATCATAAATTGGTCTTTGAGGGCAAGAGAGGAGAATTCTTCACAACAAGAAAGAAAATTAAAATTTGGCCTTAATACAGTGATAAAGTGACAAATGATGTCCCATTTTCTTCAGGCGACTTTGCTTGAGGAAGTATTGGAAGACGCCCATGGGAGCAGCCAGTCATCCATCACAGGCCAGTGTTGCGTCCCACAGCAGCAAAGCAGCTAATAGCGACACAGAACCCTGGGGAGGAGACCAAGCAGTCGCCTGCTACGAAAACAGAGCAGTGGAGGGGATCAAGGTTTGTTTTGTCCCCTGCGTTTTTCAGGCTATTATTTATTCTGCCTGGGCGGGTGAAATATCAGCGTCCTTGGCCGCTGGATCTCCTTCTCCCTTGCGCAACTGACAGATCTCATTATGAGATAAAAATGACAAAGATAGCTCATGATGCTTCAGAGAAATGTAAAACCATTAGCAGGTCATTGTCATAGTTATAATGTGTCCTTTTAAGCAGCTTAGTGAACTGGTGGTGAAGTGTGATATCGGGATTAACCTATGAGGGAGTTTTGCTGCGCCGTTCAGCTGCTGTTGATGAAATTGCGACGTGCGCTTTCAGGGCTCTGTGGAGAAATGGCAGAGTTCTGCAGGTTACAGAAAGAAATGGGGCTGTTTGTGATGGGAAAGAAGAAAGTCGACTGCAATGGGTTAAAGTCTTATTTTCCTGCAGTTTGCTTTTCAAATGAATGCACTCTTTACCTTTTCTCAACAGGCCTGATGGAGAGTTCAAAAAACTATTGTGTAAATTGACTTGGAAAGAAATAACAACACATCTTTGCACCATTTTGCATCAGTGTCATAAAGAAAATCAAATGTAATGATGCAATTTACACTAACATTACAGCAATCTGATGCAACCGAATCATGGAGTCAGGCACTTGAACTTTATTTGTGAATGAATCATTCTGACCAGTATTGTGAACTGTGTCCACCAGTTCATTCAAATGAACAATTTGTTCACAAATCAGACATAAAATTATAGTGCAGGAGGCATAATGACCACTTTTATATTGCTTTTATTTGTTATAGTCCCAGTCCTCATTCACTTTCATTATATGAAAAAGAATGGCCAGGATCAGTGTTATTTTATTCATATTTATATAATAATTATTTTTCATTAATATTTTCAATTAGCTTTTATTTTTATATTGTCAGTTTTAATTTTAGGTTCTTTTTTTTTTTTTAATATTACTATTTAAAAAAAAATCAATTTTAGTTTTGCTGGCATTACCGAAGTTGCGAAAGTGAGCTCTCAGGGTTCTGCGGAGAAATGACAGAGTTCAGCAGGGTCACCGAAATAAATGAGGCTGTTTGTGACGAGAAAGAACAAGAGAGAAAGGGGTTAAAGTCTTATTTTCCTGTGCTGTATGTTGCAAATTTATGCATTATTTACCTGTTATGTGTAGGCCTCATGGGGAGTTCTAAAAATATTGGGTAAATTGTCTTTGACAACAAATGTTTTGCACTGGTGTCATAAAGAAAATCAAATGTAATGATGCAATTTACACTAACATTGCAGCATTTTGATGCAAAGTCCTGGTTTCATAATCGCTGATAGAGTTAGTGCTGCCTAGTCAGGAGGTGAGTAAACAATTTCAAATCTGTTTTTCACCCAATGTCTGCTCTCAGAGAATAGGAGATAAAGGTTTCAAGCACACATAGCAGATTCCTCGGCACAATACATTGAGTAATGTGGATTAATTATTGCTCAGTGTATTTTTTGGAGAGTCTGTTTTGCAGCAGCGAGTTATTACTGAGCCCTATCAATCATTCTATTAACTCTGGCTATGCCTTTGACATCACATTAGTGAATGTAACTCATTATCTGGAGGGAAATTAGAGTAGTGCGGATCCAGCCATGCGTTATGTCTCTCTGCCCCCGTAGCACACAACTCGGAGTTGTTTGATTGCTATGCCTGCTAGAACTGAAGTTGATTAAGTAATGACAGATACAGTATCTGCGGTTGCACTCCAAACTAATTCAGCATTAGTGGCAGTATCACAGGTCGCTAATCTTACGCAGCTGAACGAAGCTCCCAGAAAGCTGTGACTTTTTCACACTTTTGCACAAGTAGCATCCAAAATATCAAACTTCACAGATACGCGAGCCAAATCGCACAATAGTGAAATTAGCGAACGCCCAAGCATACTGTCGAGTCGTGAAGAAAATTGTGAACTTGTTCCGAGGAGCGATCCACGGTGGAGGCTCAGCTAAATCTGCCATTCAAGCTGCTACAGATATTGAGAATGGAGCCAGAGGATGTGACACGTATAGATGGACTTTCTGGTAATTGTTTATTGTGTTTAATTGTGTTTCTGGCAGCACGATTTAGCTCCTTCGTGCCATTAAAAGTTCTTTCGATTACATTTTCATGCAACCTTGACCTTCTGCGCTGCAATAACAATCAATACAGTAGCCATTAGCATCCACGTAATTTGCTGCAGAAAAAATAAGCCAACAGCCTCTCGGTCTTTTCCGCCATTTGTTTAGGAAGCAGATGGAGCAAACTAAAGAGCTTGTAGGAAAGATGGATTTAATGAATTAAAACCCAAGATGCAAATTTAGATTTCTGTAATTACACTAGCTGATCATTACGATTTTTCAGCGCAAACCTTCTGCCATCTTGTCTTTTGGCAGGGCCCATGTCCTTAAGAAACAATTGCAAACATATGTTCCCTACGAGAAAGGTGACACAAGTTTTAGATCTCTTTCTCCTTAAAGATGACCTTTAAAGTCACAGGAAGTGGAAATGGACCAAGATGGCTGTGGTAATTTTACCCGAGGGAGTCAGATAGCTTTGTGCTAATGACTGATGAATATTAGCATTCACTTTGGGCTACAGTTAGTTGTAGGCTGCACACCCTGTTCCCATTGTAGTTTGCTATTATAAATCATTTTGTTGGTACACAATGGCTCAGGGGCATGAATGTGTGCTAAGTGAGACTGTATTTGAGAAATAAATGAGAAATGTATTGTTGATCCTGAGATTGCCAAGGTCATTATAACAAGCTCTTAATTGCACAGAGAATTTTCACTTTTTTCCATATTATCGGTATGTGCAAGAGAAACTGATTTGATTATGTTAATAAAGCATTCTCTCATATGTGGTAATGGAGGTGCAGTTCAGAATCATTAACAGCAAAAAGAAATCCCTGTTTAGATTTTCCTCTAATGCAGGCTAAGGAAAGTGCACATTTTTAATGGTATTGATCAAGGTCTACTGAGCTCTGGGGTCTGCTCTAATTACGACCTCTTCTTCACAGTTTCTCGCGTAATGATGCCCACAAAGCAATTATTGCTCATCCCATTTATCTGATTCATCATAGGAATGATACCTAGACAATGGAAGAGGAGAGGAGCATCTGGACTCTGAACAGGGAACACAAACGGGCAGGAAACTCAGCCCTGCTGATGAACATTAGCAGACAGGATACGGGCGGCAGCAAATGCTGCAAAATAAGTAAGGTGAATGACTCTGTATGTGCAGAGCCTACGTTTTTCAGAGGTTTGCTTTTTAATGGATGATTCTTGAAGACAAAATGGATCCAAGATTCATGGCATTGTAGAATATATGCAGAGGGTTGAAGTGCTTAAATAATACCAGAGACGCCAAAATGCAAGCAAATACATGCTTGAGATATTTACATTATTTACTCACTGTCATGTGGCATTTTTTGCATCTTGATGTGAACTTTGGTGGATGCAGCATAGCATGTTTTAAATAACATGAGGTTAAGTAAATAACTAATAATTCTTTAAATGAGTAGTTCACCCAAAAAAGAAAATCCACACAACTCCAGTCCATCAATCAACATTTGTGAAGTGAAAATCTATCAATATGTTTTTTTTACTTCAAACTTTTGCTTCAGGCTAAATGTCCTCTACACATAGTATTGCTTTCTCCAGTGAAGTGAAAACAGTCCAAAACAGTTCTAAACAAACATGTTTGTGGATTTTAATGTGAGAGGACAACAAGGGATGAATTTTTTCATTGGAGGAATCATTAGTATGGATTATGGGGTCATATTATGGTGAGCAGTTTAAAGTCATAATAATGGATTTATTTCTTACAAACAGTTTTTCACTTCACAAGAAGTGAGGGATTGGAGTCGTGTTGTGGATTATTGTTTTTATCAGCTGCTTGAATTTATTAATGCTTAATATAATGCTAAATTATGCTAAATCTGTTCCGTTGAACAAACAAATTCATCTACATCTTGGAATGCCTGACAGTAAATTTTCAGATTTTTACATTTTTGGGTGAACTACTACTGTAAACCTGTAGTCCACTTTCTTTCTTTCTTTCTTTCTTTTTTTCCTAGAAAAGCACACCATGGAGCTCAGCCCAGAACAAGGAAAACGTTCTTCTCAGAATGAATTATGTGTTCCATGCAAGCACTTTTCGAGCAGTTGTGAAAATTCATAAGTGCACATGTTGCCGTGGTCAGATTGTGCAGGTCTTTGTTGAATTGCAGTCTGTGGTCACTGCTGGTGTGAGAGCGGATCCAGGAGCTGTGTGCTGTAGAAAGCGCTCTGACTCACCAGGCCAGCTGGTCCGGTCCACGCTCACATCTGCACAAGCAACTCAGAGGGAGGAGAGAGTCTTGTTTACCGAACAGCCGGTTGAAATACACTTTGTTTTAAGGACAGTCACATTAACACTGTGAGTGCTTGCTTGTTTTGGCTGTGCTGGCAAATAACCTAAGAACCTTGACGAATGTGTTACATGGAATATCATGGTGCTCGATAAAAACATGTTAAACTATGTACAGTGGGTACGGAAAGTATTCAGACCCCCTTACATTTTTCACTCTTTGTTATATTGCAGCCATTTGCTAAAATCATTTGTTAATTTTTTTTCCTCATTAATGTACACACAGCACCCCATATTGACAACTTTCCGTACCCACTGTATGTGGCCCAAAAAATTAAATTACATTTTAGCCGCATTTAAAGAATATATTAAGGCTTGGTCACACCAAGAGTGATAATTATACAGATAACTACTGTATAAAAACAACTGTATTTGCATTCACACCAATGCATGATAAGTTTCTGTTTATAGTAGTGTGCAGTGCAATTATGCATTTGCCACTTTAAATACTCAAGCCTTTTAAAGTCAGGTGTATTCTGATTGGCCAGGAATTTGTTCTGAAAGTAAAACCAGTGATATAGTTCCTCTGTGAAGTTATTGTCATAGTTGTGGTGTGGACGTTTCCTATTCTCGTATATTTAGTGTTTTTTAAAACTTTATGGTTATAGTTATCGTTGTACTTATTGTCCTTGGTGTGAATGGACCTTTAATATCTCTGCATAAGAAACTGTCAAACAGAAATATAGCTTTCACAGCAAAGCATTTGGCAAAAATGTGATTTAAGTCTCCAAAAAGTGCATATGCATTGTAGAGTATCAAACAGATGATATCTTTATCTAAAAGATAATTGAACAATTATTGATTAGTCAAGTACTTTTTGTTACTTTTGGGACAGTATATTTATGGGAACTTTTATTTCTTTGTGGAGTAATATCTGTATATAATTTAATAGAGTGTTTATTTAGTAGTAGTAGTACTAGTTGTTGTTCTGTGCTATTCGGTAGCTTTGGAATTAATATGTAGAGAAAAAGAGAGCTGTCTTTCACTAAAAATGTACCATGTTAACCATATTTTCTGCCATATTCCATATTATAATACATGAATATTGTATATCTGGGCTGCTGGATTTTAATGATAATAGTGGCTAACCAAAGTCCTAATCATAAATAATAGCTGTAATAGTACTTTTATAGAAAATAATGGTTTCCATGGTAAATTTTGTAGGGATTGTCTAGTTGTTCCTGATTGCTTAAGAATTATCATCCACTGTAACATACAGTAGGACAATGTAAATAAACACTAGGGTAGATAATTCACAATACTGTTCACATGTCTCTGACTTCTAAGACTACTTATTTTAAAATATGATGATATAAAAAGGTGTTCTGGTATCTGCTGTTCAGTGAAACTGGCCTGTTGTGGTCTTCAGAGAGCACTGAGCAAGCTCTGAGTAAATGTTCCTTTAAGATATAAAAGAAAAAGAGTAATAAGCAGTGTTGAAAATGTGCATGTTTACCCTCTTCTCTTTGTCTGTCTGTTTTCGAGATACATTCTAGTTCCTCCCCAGGAACACATGGCAAGGTATTTACTGAGCCATCTGCTCCAAACTCCCTCGCTAACACTATCTGCCGCGTGGTTGCTAGGGAAATGAATGCCTTTTTAAAATGGGTGAGTCAGTGGTATGACTTACCTGTCGAAGTTAAGATCCTTTGTTCAATGTCATCTGTTTTGATGTGACTTGGATGAGTCCATAGCATCGCACTGTGAAGCCTCATTAGCTTTTTGAGATGGACAGCAGTGTGATGTTCATTTCAGAGTCATTCAAGTCAAGATTTTGACTGTTTATGTTGCATTTAATCATACAAAAACAAGTGTTTGATTGTGCTAATTTGACACAGAGTTTTCATACCAGGAAGTCATCAGTACTTACTAATAGGGCAAACAATGTGAGTTTAATGCAAATCGTGGGATAGATCCATCTTTCAAAATACACTTTGACACCGGTCAGCTGACCCTCCTACCTAGTGCACACTGTGCCAAAGAAGCCTTCATGATTGTTGCTTGTCATGCTAAGTAACAAGATATGTATATTGTATATCATACAGACAAGCTGGTCAGGTTTTTTTTTATTTATTTTTTTTTATTTATTTCTGACCCCAAATATTACGATACCTTATACCTTGGATACCTTATAACTTCGAGTTAAAGTGATCCCTTCCTAAGTTATAAAGGCAGCCATGTATTTGTAAGACCTGTTTATACTATGTAAAAAATATTATAAATATCATTATTAATAATCCTAAATATTTTTTATAGTGTTTTCCTTTTTTCTTCTTCTTTTTTTTGTGGACACCTTGCACCCCTTTGTGGTCCCTGTTCTAATTTATAAGGTAATGTCACCATTCACGTATTTTAAGTCATATGCAAACTATTAGCATTTGATGTTACTTACCATTGGTTTTGCGTTGGTGAATGACTTATCTGAAAGCAAGCTACAATAAAAACATATCTTACACTTATATTGAACTGTCATTTTAAATGCATCATACAGAGGTGAAAAAAGAAACCATCAAAACAGTGTCTACTTGAAATGTTTATTGTCCAGTATAGCCAATTAAGGAAGGACTGATTGGTATTTTTATGAGATTATTGTTCAGTGATGCTGTCCAGAACAGTGATGAGTTCCAGAATGTGGGTCTTTGAGGCAGGTCATGACCCCAGGACAGGAGCTTTGTCATTTTCAGCTGAGCCTGTCCCTGCACAGGTGACACAAATAAGAGGTCAGGACGAGGGCACTGCGCCTGGTCATAAATCACCTGGAGGAACATGGGACATGGTGTCCTTTGCTCCTGGCCTGTCCTCCCTGGGCCTTGTCCCAGATACGAAGAGAGAGGATATGAAATATCAAGTCATAGCAACTTCCCCACAGCCACATTTAAGTGCCAATAGGTGTCCAAAGAAAGGTCAGGACGATGTTTCAAAGACAAAGTTGCTATATCACTTCCTATGATTTCTCCATTGGTTGGATAGGCGGAGTTTCACTTTTATGCGTGGGGGGGGCACCCAATGGCAGACGAGCCACGAGCACTTTTTTATACGTGACCCTGGACCACAAAACCAGTCTTAAGTTGCACGGGTATATTTGTAGCAATAACCAAAAATACACTGTATGGGTCAAAATTATCAATTTTTCTTTTATGCCAAAAATCATTAGGATATTACGTAAAGATCATGTTCCATGAAGATATTTTGTAAATTTCCTACCGTAAATATATCAAAACATCATTTTTGATTAGTATTATGCATTGCTTAGGACTTCATTCGGACAAATTTAAAGGTGATTTTCTCAATATCTTGATTTCTTTGCACCCTCAGATTCCAGATTTTCAAATAGTTGTATCTCGGCCAAATATTGTCCTATCCTAACAAACCATACATCAACGGAAAGCTTATTTATTCATGTTCATTATTATTCATTGATGTATAAATCTCAATTTCAAAAAATTGACACTTATTACTGGTTTTGTGGTCCAGGGTCACATATGTTCTACATTTCATGTATTTATGTAACACATATTCTACATTAAAAAATACATTTAGAATGAACAATAACTCCAGTACAAAGAGTAAAAAAAAAAAAAACCTAATGCAGAAAAGCCGCCTCTTTTTCTGAATTGCATAGATGACCACTATCTTTCTTTTATCTCTTCTGATAAATTTTCAGTCAAATCGTTCTCTATGTGCTAGATCAGAGCCAGTTTCTTATTCTCCTCATAACTGAGAAACGTATTTCTCATGTAGCTGAACCAACGGGCAGTGTGAGTGCAAGCTGCAGTACAGTAGGCTTTGGATTATTTGTCCTTCCGTAGCCTACTTCATCTTTAAGTTTCTCAAGAGTGATTGGCGATGCGATCGCTCATTTCACGATCCATTTCAGCTGTCACAAGCTGAGAGTGAATCTTAAGGCTTGCGTACATGCTTAGTAGAGGACTGATGCCATTTTTCTCACAACTGAATGCTGCGTCACATGCCACACTCGAGGCCAACGCTTCATGTGAAAATCGCCTGTCCAATTCAGCCAGCAGTGACTCAGTCCACCACAATTTTATTCGCGGGTTTATTAAAAAATACAGTGAATTTCCATTATTCAGTTAACTTGCTAAAGCGGGAACATAATGAAAAGAGAGTCCTCTCATGTAGCCTATCGCTACAAGTTAAGAATCATGATGAGTCGCGGCTCGCCAGACTGAAATACTATACTATACTATACTATATATATATAAAGTTATGCCATTTTACAAACATATATAATGTTTGTAAAATGGTACAGCTTTTTAAATATCTGAAAGTACACTCTTAATATCAGTCAGTCAAGCAGTCAAGCATTATAATATGATAA
>NW_015548251.1:699418-700971 GCF_001515605.1 Sinocyclocheilus anshuiensis
TGATATTAGACATCATTTAATCGCCCAGAGTGAAGATTTAGTCGCATATGCGAGTGATTTACTCGCAATGTAGAGGGTTGTCTACCTGTGTAGTCGACACTCACCTTTTACCTAAACAAGAATACAGTGTACGTGAAGTGCACGGACGCCATAGCACTTTTCAGAATCCAAACATGCTTTCAACTCTATCTGAGAAGAAACTTAAATAATACGCCCCACATAAGGGCAGAACAAAAGGCCATCTTCATTTCCCACACAGAATAGATTAGCGCTAAGTGGGTTTGTGGTTATTACAAGGGTCTGTATCTGCAATGGACACCTGGGATTCTCTAGACTGTTTGATCTGGCCCTTTCAAGCACTGTGATCATCCTGCTAAATTGCACCTAATGGACGAGGCCTGCCACTCGGAAACCCAGACAAGAGGGGAGGACAATTTACTGTGCGTACACACCTGTCCTTTGTAGTTCAGAGACCACATTGTGAGCACCGGCAGCATTAGCCTCGATTCACAAACAGCACTCTGAAGCAGTAGAGCACAGCCTCCATTTAGGGACCCTGAATAGCCCTGGGATGCTATTAGCCTTGGTAGCCGAGTATGCTCGTGGTTCCCCACAGAACAATGCCTTGGGAAGATGGAGGGGACATGAGAGGGAGAGAAAGAGACCGAGATGGGGAGATGTCTCACTGCACCTGTCCCTTCAATGGAATCCATCATGTTCAGGCTAAGCTCATAGATTAGATTCGGTTAGCAGTGCACAGTGCACCTAGCTTGCTCATAAATAACATAGTCTGTGCTAATGTTAGGGACAGGTAGAGAGCATATTTCGAAATTCACTTCCAAACAGAATGGATTTCCGATTAATTCAAGGTAGAGTGCACTCTTTCATCTACTCATGTTGCGTCAAAAACATTTTTTCCTTGTAAAATGTCAAAAAGGGCTGCTCTTTTTCATACAGCGAATATAGGTGGGGAACAGCGACAACTCAAAAAAAGACAAAAAAGTGCTCTTTTCATTAAAAGTAGCATTTCTGCAGTATGTATGTTCAAACATTCTTTAATTATACTATTAAAAGTGAAAGAAATTCATTTTAAATGCTTAATTGTGATGGCTGTGTAAATATGACGCACATGTCCACAGCTGCTGTTTATCTATTACTCTTCATAATACTATTTAATAAAGATACATATGTCCTCTATGTTGGAAAGGACTTAGAAAATATCTGGCAGTGAAATTTTGAGCATATGCAGTAATACCTTTTTGCTGTGTTGGAATACAGTCAGGTGTTTAGCATCTACGGATGACTGAGATCTTCCTTTATGTCCTGGAAAAGCTCAGTAGCACAGTGGACAGACTGGCCACTTCTGAGTTTACAAGCTGGAATGATTGTTCTTTTGGTACAGTTGGAGTTAGTGGGGAAATAGCATTTTGTAAACACACCAGGAGATTTTTGTTTTGTGTGATGAAGACAATTACAGTTCCACTGCTGCCAGTGCTGCTACTGAGCAGGTGGCTTGAGTTGGATATGGAACATATTATCTCTCTCTCACTATC
>NW_015548251.1:701021-701240 GCF_001515605.1 Sinocyclocheilus anshuiensis
CTGTCTGTCTGTCTGTCTGTCTGTCTGTCTGTCATAGCAGACTGGATGATATACTTGGGCACCTGTATTAATCAAGAAGACTGCATTCATTTTTGATGGTGCTGACCAGGTTAACTGACAAGGAGCTGTCAGGATGTCATTAAATGTGCAAAGCAGACATCTAGAATGCACATGCCCACTCTCCCTCCCTCTCTCTCTCTCTCTCTCTCTCTCTCTCTC
>NW_015548251.1:701250-719709 GCF_001515605.1 Sinocyclocheilus anshuiensis
ACTCTCTCTCTCTCTCACACACACACACACACTCTCTCCCCCTCTCACACACACACACAGACTCTCTCTCTCTCTCTCTCTCTCTCTCTCTCTTTCTCTCTTTCACACACACACACACTAAAGAAGAGCTCAGTAGGTCAAGTCACTGAATTAGACAATGCAGGAACTGTCCTCTCATATTACAGCTACAGATAAGATGACCAAGGGGAAATGCCATTTGTTGCAGGTGTGACGATTTTTTCTTCCTTTCTGTACAATGACATGAAATGCATAAGATGCAATGCAGTATATATAAAACATGTTCAGGAAGAGTTAATCATAAGAATATTTCCATATGCAGTATTTTTATGAAATGTAGGTAATACAGTACTTAACTTATTATAATGATTATTTATATGATAATATCATTAGTTAATTATATTATTAGTACATCCAAAAAGTTAAGAAATCATGAAACATTTATATTTGTGTGCTTCAACCACCACAAACAACAAGCAGGACACGTCCACAGAATATTCAGATTATTAGTCAACCAATACCTCGCATCCCCCAATTCTGGATACATGCTCATCATTGACCTGAGCTGTTAAGCATTATATAAATATTGTTAATGACTTGTAAATTTTTCACGCAGTGTTTCAATGTGCTGTAACATAATCGATTAGTTAAACAGGCCAACCCACTATAACAAACACACACCTCTATTCATAGGGTCTTTAAGCATGAGCTGCTGTGACATGAACAATTGAAGTATAGGCCATGTGTGTATGATCTAATGTAATATACATAGCAAAAGTACAGAGCATGTATGCATGGTTAACCTGTTGAAAAGTGTAGGGTTTCCTCATATTCAGATGTGGTATGGTTCAGCAATAGCATGGTCATGTTGCAGGACAGTATATTGACTCTCCAGGTGTCCAGTTCCTTTGCCGCCACACTTGAGAACGAACTGCCATCTAATTAGAAAAAGAACCAACACAAACACAATGTGTTACACAGCTTTACCAAAAAGCATTAATTGCTTCATTTGAAGTGGATTCGAACATGTGTGAGATGTCTAAAAGAATGATCTAGAATGCAGATACATTGAATACCTCACGTATGGCACGTCCGGTGGCACGTTCATGAATAGAGAATGGCCACACACAGCTTAATTCAGTCAGTGCTCATTGAAGGTTATTGACATAGTTCTGAGATCGTGTAGGTTGAAGTTCCCACAGCATTCATGTCATTGTAAGAGGATACTGAAGTAGAAAGTGTCTGCGTTTCATTCTAATCTTCTTCAGCAGCTCACCACATCTGCCTTAGGCGACTCAAATATGCCACAGCTTTAAGTATGCAAATACCCTAGATATTAAGGTCTCATTTGAATACTGATTTTCATATTAAAATATTGATGGTGTTTTGACTGGGGCCCACTTTCAATCCTCATTATAGATTAGTGTACACCAGGCCCTTCTGTACTGCAGCTTCATGAATGCAAACGATTGCTTATGAGTGTCTAATTAGTTAGTAGTTCAAAGCATGTTTTGTTAGCTTTTTGTTATGGCACAATAACTAATAGAAGGAATGTGAGTCATCAGAGTGTCCAGTGATTGGTCTGCTAATAGACAAGACAACGTTTGCTATTTGAATTATAGTTGAAGTTTTTTTGTGTGTGTCTTACTCATCATGAAAATGTGGCCACAGTTTAATGAAGTCGTCAAGATGTAAATACATGATTAAAAATACATGATTTCAGCTGTTGTAGATATAAAACTGAAATAAATGTTTAGAGCCGAGTTTAAAGATATATATTTTTTAAGTGGGTGGTTTAGAAGCGGTTACTTTTATTAATCGTTAAAGGTCAGAACTTTTTAGCATTTATAAGTGTTTTGATTTATATTCATCCAAATATATTTTCTTTTCTTCTTTTTTCCCCTTTTATTTGCATTTTAATCGCATCAGATTCATTACATATTGAAAAAAGAAAATGGAAAAATATATAAATGTACATATTTTTATATAAATTAAAAGCGCCTCTGTGTGTATACATAGAAAATATTCATTTAATATTATATAAATATAATAAAATATAACGGAACACACACAAAATGGTTACATTTTACTGTTTGTAGAGCATGTGTTCTTGAAATTAGGCACTGGACTCTTTATTGATGGTGCATTTTTAATAAAAAAAATAAAAATAAAATAAAAAAGCACAAATATGTTTTATAAAGACACTATATCATGTGTACATACAAGTCAGCATGAGTTTCTATAGCTTCATCAGCACATGGAAACCCACGGCACACTAGTCCACATGTATGTGTGTGTGCGTGACGACTACTTAATGTATGTCCAGAACAAACAGATGCAAAAGTATCGATGTGTTTGTGCGTGAATGTGTGCCCAGTTGGAGTGCGATTCAGAAGGCTTGCTTCCATCTTGGCAGGGCTACTGTACCACAGGGACGGCAGCAGTGTGTGCAATGATAATTGTGTGAATTGAGCTGTAAGGGGAAGCTGCCCATTGACCAGCGCGCTGCGCCTGTTCTCTCTGGCAGGTGTGGGGTGGCTAAAAAAGGAGAAAAAGAGAGAGAAAGTGAGAGAGAGAGACTGTGTCTCCAGCAGGCAGGCAGGACACAGCTGTTAGTACAGGGCCTCCATTATCCAAAGGCAGCCTATTGATTCACCCTGTGGGATGTTTCCTCTCTGTGCCTGTACTGCTGTTGTGCAGAGTGCATTTGCATGGCTGTGAGCTGCGATCGATAGCCAGAGGTGTTCCGGCCCTCTGATTTTAATGGCCCCTTCTTCGATCAGCGCTTACCGACTCCACCAGGGGCTGTGTTTCCTATAATTAGAGTGTATGTTAATGTGCAGGGACCCATAAAGCATATCTCAGCCTGCTAATATAATTACTTTGCCTGCTTCGTAAAAAGCAGAACGAATCGAATGGTGTCAGTGGGATTAAGGAAATGGGGGTGGTTTGAATGTGATTTGACATTTATTTGAGCCTGTCAGGTTATTACGCAGAGTGCCGTAGAAAACGGGAGATGGATGCTGAGATCATCAGAAGGGAGACGTGCACATTTTCATACAATTTCCTGGCAAAATGAGTAATTGCAGGGTACAAGAACAGCGAAATCTGAAGTGTTCATCAAATAAGATTCGGATGGCATGTAGCCATATTTTGTTTAGCATTTACTGTAGGAAGATTCTAATTATAGTTACAAGTATGGCTAGAATGTATGGTGGGATCCAAAAGTCTGAGCCCACCAGAATTTGATACTTTTTTCATTATAAATTAAATGAGTGAAAGGTTGAAAA
This sequence comes from Sinocyclocheilus anshuiensis, assembly GCF_001515605.1. NCBI lineage: Eukaryota > Metazoa > Chordata > Actinopteri > Cypriniformes > Cyprinidae > Sinocyclocheilus > Sinocyclocheilus anshuiensis. Next base: position 704,559 of record NW_015548251.1, read on the forward strand.
AAAAAAAAAAATTTCTTAACATTACTTAATATCTTTTGCTTTAGGGAAAAAATAGTAAAAAACATTTTTTTTATATTTTATTTCATTTCATTGTTATTATAACTTCTCGATAATTGCATTTTTATAGCAATTTCACCCTGTAGTTCATGTTTCAAAGTTATTATTTTTTTTATTTAAACTTTTTGATAATGGCTTTTTTAGCTTTTGCTATATGTGGTTTGTTTTTCAAAGTTGTTTTTATAATTTATTTTATTTTAGTTTTTTTATTTTAACTAATGCCATTTTATAGCATTTGCACCTTGTACTTAATGTTTCAAGGTTATTTGTATTATTTTACTTTAAATGTTTTTATTTTACTTGAACTAACTTTTTGATATTATATAGCAACGTGTAGTTCATGCTTCCATTTATTTAATTTTATTTAACCTAACTATTTGATAATATCATTTTATATAATTTGCAACATGTAGTTCATGCTGCAAAGTTATTTATTTTATTTTATTATTTACAATTATTTTTTTATTATGTTTTCTCGTTTAAAAAATCCCAGGTGTTCAATATTGACAATTTTTGATCTTTCTGTCTTTGTGCAGACTCTGCATATTTTTCTTTACAATGTGTTTCTTTTAACGTTTCAATGTAAGAAGAAAAAAAAATAAATACATGTGCAAATACGTTCCATGCATGTTGGATTTATTGTTTATGCATTCATCTGTAGCTTTGCATTTGTCTTAACAACAAGGCTGAAGTAGCCAGCTAAACAGACAGAGTCTATCTGGCCGCTTAGACAAAAAAAAAAACATAAGTAAATAACATTCCATAAGCCTGCAAAGAAAACATCTTTTCATATGAAAATCTGCAGGTTTATCTCACGGGCTGTCCATTGTCGATCTGAAATGTAGGGGATTGGAGGAATCGCGCACTTAAACCTATCTTATTCTGTCTCTCCCAGCCTTTCTCATCCACATATGTGCATCTGTTCACAGCCTCATTCCTCCACCAAAACAGACTGTCTCTGACAACACTGTAATTTGAATGGCACTCAGATTTTGCAATGGTGAAGTCAGTATGTCTGCTTTGCATGAATGTGTCTCATTTGGAAATTACAGCGTCTGTGAGAAAGGTCTATAGCGGAGACCTCTGTCTGTGGGTGTGTTTTAGATGTCTGTTGTGTGAGGCAGAGAAGATGCTTTTGTGTGTACGATTTGTTCTGGAATCAGAGTATGAGAGACAAAACGGGGTTAACGGTGGCTGTGGTGAGAGAAGACTTCAGTTTGGCCCAGATGTGATAAGTGCAGTGCTCGTACTAAAAGCCTGGGAACAGGCGTGTGCTGTGGCTCCTGAAGCTCTCAGTCCTCTCTGACGCTGCTCTAAACCGGGAACGCACAGATGATGGCAAACAGATGTTGCTCGGATTACCAGTAACACTGAGTGACCTCTCCTCAACTGCCCTGGACCAAAAAAAAAAACAAAAACATTTGCTCCTTTATTCTTTATCTTTTTCTGAAATCCTTCACATTGGCCTCTTTTTGCTGGCACGGTTGGTGAGAATCAGTCATGTTAGTGTGTTTGTGTGTTCTTGGTGAAATCAATTCTGATGTCACATGGCGGAGGACACACTGGGCTGCGTCTGTGAGGAGAAATGGATGAGGGGCTGAAAGGAGTCCTGGCTGAATAAAAATATTCACAGAGCCATGCTGGAACTGTGGTGTACTACTTCACACATGAGCTCAACACACATTTAAAATAAAACATTTAAAATATATGTTCAAATGAGAAAGAAAAAAAATTATGTAGTATGACAGAAATAATGTGTTAAATAATACATGTAAATATTAAATAAAATATAATGCAACTTAATATTTTGTAAGTTTTTGAATATTATTCTTTTACTTTTGTTCTCTTTTTAATTAAATCTTACGTTTAAATATTAAGTAAAATGTTATATTTTAATGTTCTTTATTTTTAGTATTATTATTTTCTTTTATTTTCATATATTTTTTATTAAATTAAATTATTAGATTAAATTAAGTAAAAAATTTAAGTAGTACATTTAAATAGTACTTATACATAATAAATACAATATATATTTTAATATTTTTAAAATATTACAAATGTTATTTTTAATATAAATATTTAATTTAAATATTTATTTATATTAATAATATTTTAAAGTTTAATATTTTAGTATTAATTACATTTTTATTATATTCTGATGTCACATGGTGGAGAACACACTGGGTAATATGTTTAGTATTTTTAATATTTTGCTAATTATTATTATAATAATAAATGTAAATATTAATTAAAAGGTATAATATTTTCACGTTTATTGTTTTTTATTTTAAATTAAAGTTGTTTAGCAAAAAACAACCAGCCATAAACGAAACAATATTTTCCTTATTATTTCAATCATTAACCTTGTAAATATGCAAATAAAAATGTTTAAATCTTTGTACTCATTAAATACTAGCGTGTGAACAGTGTAAAACATGGAATATATTATGATTAAAATATGATCAAAACAATTGAAAAAATCCATTTTAATATAATTGTACTTTTTTTTTTAATTCTATTAATAGACTAAACAATAATAGAAACATACTGCTTTACATAAAACAACAGTGACCAATCCTCATACCTGAAAAACAGACTGACCTTTCCCCATACCATCCACTTTTCCCTGCTGGATTCTGTCATTTCTGTGCGGGGTGGAAAGGGAAATAAGTGACGATAAGGATGATCTCTGGGAGGAGAGCAGGCCCAGAGCCAGTTGAAAGCCAGCTGTCATCAGCTGGCTTCAGACAGGTCTGAGACTAACCCAGAGCCTGGTCATAGATAGCAGCGCCAGGCGCCAGCCAGACGGCCATCCACAGATGACCACAACAGCAGCAGGAGCCTTATCAGCCACCAGCGCCGTATCCTTGGATGCCTAATCTGGACGGCAGGGCCCGCAGAGCCGCTCAGGAGTCCGCACACGCCGTCAATCCACAACTGCAGGAAACACGCCAGCTCAGCTTATAGATTCAAATGAGAGAAATATATAGAGATAAAGCTGTACCTGTAAACTGACTATTCTTCTCCATTACGCCCGCTCTGAGGATTTCAGCTTTGGCTCATTTGAGGCTAATTATACCAATCTAAGCTCTTCATAGAGGCTGAGAATATATATCCTCCCATCCGCAGGGTTTTGGGTTTGGGCTGTGTGATCATTTAAATGTGAATGATAATGGATTGTAAGTGCACATATGAGAGGATTAGCTAAATCCTGCTTGTGTAGAGCTGTATCTATAACCTCCATAAAGGTAAACATCACCCAAGAGGAACTGTAGATTAGCATGGGGGGTTTATGTTCAACTTCCTCCATCAGAATTCATGACTCGCGCTTTTTACATTGACCCTCACGCAAATGCACATAATAAGTGTTGAAATTGCCTGCGTATGATAACTCATTATAGCTGCAGACGTTTCTACTCTGCCGAGAACATGAGAATGAAGAAAGAAAATAACAGATCAAACTCGTTCCTTCCCCATAGCTTCCAGATTCGACTCTCGTTACTACAAGCTCATTTGTTGTACTCAAGCATCTAATGTGGTATCATCGATCTTCAGCACGGAAAAGGGAGATTCTGGGAAGGATAGGGCTGAAAATCATCTTCCACAATGTTTTCGATTCTTTTCCTCCCAGGTTTTGCATCGCTAAGAGTTCATAAACAATGGATGACTGGGACACAAGGAGAACACCTGCCCAGTGATGATCAATGGTTTGAATTAGTCTGACAGCTTTCCTAGAGCAATTGTTCCCTGGTTGGAGACTCAGTTTGTTTATATTTCATTAAATACTCGCAGACAGGATGAATGGTGTTTAGAGTGGAGTATATCGGGTAGAATCGCCTCAAAAACTGAAGCAGGCCAGGATGAAAAGTAATCTAATCAGCTATAAAAAAAAAAATGCAATGAGAAAAGTTTGATTTTTGCTTTTCTGCATGAGATTTTTAAACAGAACATGGCTAAATGGCTGACATGCTTTACTTTCAACACCACTGCAGGTTGAATACAGCCTCATAGTCAGAAATGTAACTTCATTCTTACAGGCAATGGCTATTGCATAGTATCATGCTACTTTTATTTTACATACAACTATTTATATATCATACACATCTTCTATGTGCATAGAAGATAGAATACTCAAATTACAGACAAAATGTGCAGTATACAGCACAGTCGAGTGCATAATGCAATGTGTTCAACTCTCAACTTTACCTGTTTTAAATTATTTAAGAAATTGGACTAAATAGGATTATATATGTAAAAAAAATTATCTGATTGTGACCAATGGTATTTGGAAACAGTTACTTAAGAATTTACCCTGTGATTCAAAATAGGTGAAAAATCTACAAATGCAATTATGTAAATTAAAAGATTCATTATAGAAAATCTGTAGTGTGGAGAGAAACAAAATAAAGTGTAAGACCCTGTCCCTGCAATGAGCTAATGGAGCAGAGATGAAAAATCTTTTTTTTTTTTTTTAGTATTGAGTACTAGTATTGATTTCAGTTGATGACCAGTTTGGCCTTACAGTCTGGTACTTCACTGACCTTATATTATAGTCATTCTCACAGGATTAGAGGGAATTAATTGATAATTGAAAGATAATCATCCCATTATAAGTGTCATCTGAATATTGAACAAACCACTGACATTGTTTTTCAATCTTATTTCTTTGCTGTTCATTAGTCTATACACATGCTGAGTACAATTCAGTGTGTTTATCGAGACATCATCAAGACTGTGCGGTAATGTAAATGATCAAATTAGTGCAGAACCACAGACTAATTTCTCCACAAACACCGGTCGTGGTTGGGAGGTGAGGGGTCGTTATTCTAAACGTAGTCGTCATTAGTGTGGGGCGCTCACCCTCTCTCTCCTGTTTGTAAACAGCCCATTAGTTCAGAGCGTGTTTAGTGTGATCATGTTTACTTGCTGGTGCCGGAGCTGCCAGGGCTGTTCCTCCTCCGGTGGCGAGGAGGCAGGGACGCAGTTGGATGAGCAGAGGGAAATTAATGTGCCATTCAGGATGACTGCTTTTGTCTCCCATTGACATGATCACACAAGCTGGAGGGGAAAGGCGATTTACACAGTCAAAGAGCTGTAAACGCTAGAGTAGGACACAAGAGGAGATGGAAGCAATGCGAATGCTTATAGCTGCTTTAGTTGATTTATTTTCAAGCAGCCCAGTTGAATGTGACAACTATTTTTTTTTAAATGCAATTTATTGTAAAATGGGTGTTTATTTGACTATTGGCACTTTTGGCTACATGGACGTTTAGAAAACACTTTTTACACTCTCACTGGTTTAATTTGTCTAACAATGTCCAAAAGTGGACATGTTCCTTACATTTAGGGCTGCACGATTAATCGAATGCTATTGTCATGTGCATCTTGTCAGTAAAGCCAGTTCTGTGATTAGTAGTAAATCTCCAGCACGTGCTTTCAGATGGAGCAGCATTTACTACACAGAGCTGTAGTTCACTGACAAGCTACGCAAAATCGCGTTCATAATCGCAGACGATTTAATCGTGCGATTATGAAATCGAAGAAATCGTTCTGTGATTATGAAAGCTGTTTGCTTAGCTTGTCAGTGAACTACAGCTCTGTGTAGAAAATACCACATTTAATAACATGTTTTTACTCAAAACTCACTTCATAACATCAGTCGAGTGTTTGAAATAAATCCTTCTGTGAAAACCATATATTGTCGTAGTCGTGTGTTTATTAGTCACACTGAATTTATGAAAGCAGTTAAATCTTCTGTTTATTCAGCAACCGCTATAGGGATTTCCTGGGTTTCTTCTGCAAGGCATATTTGGAGTTTCAGCGTGAGAGTGCCCTCTGGCCTTCGGATGGAGATTTACTGCTGATCACAGAACCGTGCTTCACTGAAAGATACGCATGACAATCGCAGCTTCTGCCTAATGATGATTTATCGCCTTTGCGATTTAATTTCGATTAATCGTGCAGCCCTACTTACATTCATATTTATTTTTCATATTTTTTGTAATAATGTTTTTATATCTTCCACATTGCAAATGTTACACTGTGTTTAATAGTAATTTTAACTGTAAAAGACAAAAAAAATACTATGACAAAAACCTGTTAACTGGTTAACAGTAAGTTTCCTTACTATATCTGCTAAATGAAAATTTTAAGTACTTCAGTAGGTTGGGATATTAACAATTAACATTATACCAATGAATGCAATTTTTGTTTTGTTTTGTTTTACAGTAAATTTATGTTCAATCTGTAAAACCTAAAATGTTGCTAGCATATATATATATTTTTTTTTTACAAAAATGTTCTGTCAGCCACAGCTGCCATTTTTAAACTGTAAATGTAACTTTTTTCCCCGGTGTGGGATTTAAATTTTAAACATTTCTGCTTTCATACAAACAAATACAATTTTCAGACTTTTTGTAATTTAAGTTATACTGTAGTTTAATTTGTCATGACAAATTATATACACAAGTTATATTCACCTTGATTTTTCTTTTAAATTATTTTTACATTTCTCATATTTCATCTCAAGTTCTTTGCTGGTAATGATGTAACTTTTCCCTTGGTAGCAAGTAACTTTTTTTTTTTACTTTTGGAATGTATGGAAATGATGCCACAACATAATTTGTGACATAAAAGTGTCAGAAGAAACACCCAGCCTCTGGTTACAGATGAACCTCAATATAAAAAGTATTTTTAGATTCTCCCTAAAGAAATAATCCTATTCTGTTTCTGTCTGCCCTCTCAAATACAACACACACTTGACCTCAAAACACCCCACTATTGTGTGACTGAATGATCTTACTGTGTGAACGTGAGATTCTTCACTAGGGGTGTGTCTGTGCACTTTTTCCTCATTATATAAGTCCTCCGAGACCACAATAACCCTCTAAACTGCAAACGTATGAGCAAAACAAAGGGTTAAAAAAAAACTGCTTGTTATTTCCCTTACCTGCTCTGATCCTATCGTGTTTTACAGCCCAGCTTTGCCCTTCAAAAGGATGAAGAACAGCCGCTTTCAGCTGACGTGACAGCTGGGTATCAAGTTTTACAAAAATGCTGTGATAGATATTAATAACTCTTTGTTTATGTTGCTGGTGAGCTCCACCTGAGCAGCAGGTGCAGGGCTCTGATAACATCATAACTGAGAACACACAGGTGTGAGCAAACAGGAAAGAACAAATACACCAGCAGGTTTTGGATGTCACTCTGGATAGCATTTCTCCTTGTGCGGCTCCCTGAGAGACACTGTCTGCTGAGGGTCATAAACCAAACGGGCAAAGTCATTGTGAGGAGGACACAGTCAGTGTTATGAAGGGTAAAATAAACCAGGGGTGGAATACTTTCTTAAACTCTTCCAAATACACTTATACGTTTCTACAAACGTGTGTAATTTAGGCACCATATGTAAAAAGAACAGCTAGTAATGTTCTATTTAACGCAAGCAGACTAGATAATTGAACATTCTCATCCCATTGTTTCTGATGCTATTAAACGACAGCTCTGCTGTTCTGTTGGTTTGTATTAAAGTTAATATTGTGTTGTGTTGAGTGGCAGTATGGCACACTGTTTGAGGTCATGACAGGTCACAGTTTTATCATAGAGGCCAATTCAGATGTTTCAGTTTTTCTAAATAATGGGTTATTGTGCTTGTGTGTACTTGATGCTTTGATACTGACCTTGAGTACAATATGTAGGGGTAAACTCTGATTTTGCATGAGGCCTGTTATACTGGACAGGAAAGAGAAGAGCGAAATGAGGCAGCCTGTCTGCTTCAGAGAAAATTACAATTTGGGGAATCTAAAATGTAAGACAACCATAGGATGGAAAATTTGTAAAGTTAAGTAGCCTAATATACTGTATTTATTTATATATAAAACGGTTACATAAATACTTATAATGGTTGCATTTATTTTGTAACAACATGAAAAATATATATAAAATAAATTATAAATAAATTATATTGCAGTATTTTGTTATGAAATATAATGTGTTTATAATTAGCACTTTATCGTAAAATATAATGTTAGTATTTAATTTTGAAATAGAATGTATTTATAATTTTATGGATATAGTATTTCATATTTACATAGTATAGATATTGTAAATTGTCAATGTTTCTGCATGAAATTAACATAAGGTGAAGGAGAAAAAGAAACATAAAGCATAAATAATGCTCAAATAAATCTCTATAAGCTTGTGAACAAATTGACATCTGCATCAGATAGACTACACTCTTTGTAATCTAATTGCAAATAATTGTTCTGTGTTTAGATTTTCATGATTGCTTTTCTCTTCTTCTCAATGGACCTTTGTGAATTTAGATTGAATGATAATTTTATGTTGATATTTCATTTGTTCATTTAATCTCAATATCTTGAAGCTTCCTGGACAATGTGTGAATGGACAAACATATCGCTGGCTGTTTGAGTAAATGTTCTGAGGATTCAGAGATGAGATTCCATCATATACATCACATCTGCTGACAGAGTCACTCCCCTGAATGCATGTGGAGGTAGACTTGTGATGATGAACTTGTTCTGACAGAATCATCTGCTGCACCATCAAGTGGAGAGAAAAAGTACCGCATTGACTTTGACACAGTTCTCCAGTACTTTATGCTTAGTATGACTGTGTTAATGAGATATTGACCTGCAAGAGTCACAAAGCCCCTTTTGAAGCTGTCTTTCAAATAATGACTTTGTAAACCACTGAATAGATCCCGGGGACCCACAGAACTGCACATTTTGTGTGTCTCTCTTATCTGACACAGTTCAGTTGATGGGGCTCGCTGCTAATGAGCTGATGATCTAAATCAGGTGTGTTAAATAAGAACGATACAGAAAATGTGCAGAGCTGTGGGCCCCCGGGATCACAATTGACAACCACTGAATAGATTACAGAAAAGCCCTGGAATATTGATTATAGAAAATTTTGGTCTGAATATAGCTCAAGAAATAAATAAAATGAAATACAAAATAAAAATTTAAACATACAAAAATAGAAATAAAATAGACATTTTTTTTTTTACCTCAATTGCAATTTTTCTTGTTTTAAGTGTAAGGTTAAAAACAAAACAAAATTCAAGATATATTTTCTAAAACATAGAAGTTTTACTATCTTACACAGATTTGATTCTCTACTAAATATATCTTGTTTGGAGAATGTTTAGATATTTTACTGAAAAACAAGACAAAAATATTAAGAACATTAGTTTCTCCAGTTGTGTAATTAATGAATGCAAATACTGATAAGTCATTAATTAATTTCTACTCAGAAATTGTTTTTGATAGTTGTCCAGTTTGTCTGCTTAATGAGTTTAGTTAATTTTAGTGTTATTTATATAACTTAATTTTGTTCACGTTTCCCTTGGTACATTCTGTTGAAAAGCAGTGGGAAGAGATTCAATTATTAAATATATTCTTACATCGTGCATTTCTTTGTACCAGTTTTTTTTTTTTCAACTGTTGCAATCCTCCAACAAAATGTAATGTTTGAAAAGAAAATGCACATTCCTTCTTTGCAGAGATGATACCAAGGTCATGCCTGGAATTTTAATGGAAGTTATTTCTCTTTTTAAACTGGTAAAAGTCTTGCATTGCAACAGTACAGTTTCTATGGTGTGAAAATATACTCTGACATTAAAATACAACAAAAAAGCCCTGGCTCACCCCACCAGAATATTGTACAAAGAAGATGCACTTTGTTCAAGCAACCTATGAACCCTAGTATGAGAAGTATGAAGAATTATGATATAAAATGCGCTTCAGATTGTGTGAAGAGGAGTATACAGATGTATGTTTGAGCAGCTTATCAGCAGGGTCACTGACTGAAGCCTATGTGGGATATGAAAAGTGATTATTTGGGTAAATGGCTTCCATGTAAATAAACAAAGGAGCAGAGATCTTATAGCAGTCACAACATGGCCTGTTCCAGCCTTATCACTTCAGGACACTCGCTCGATTAGACCTACCTTGTATTGGGTTAATAAAATACAGCCAGACAGCTGTTCTCTACCGGCTTATGTCTGAGTTAACTCAAGCAGAAAGGACATGGATATGGTTAGATGTGATTTCAGGTGTGCAGATCCTCTGGAATCTGTTGAAATCTCTGTGACATCTTTATGAAGTCTGGCTGTGGCACGAGCGAAAGCCTGCTGCAGTTTTGCCAAAACAAAAACAATCACGCTTGTATTGTTTAACTTGCAAATGTTCTGTTTAGAAGGGAGTGTTGAGGTTTATGTTGACACATTCCCACTTTTTCTGTTTTGCTTTGCTCTCCCAATTCTCACGTTATGAAGGTAAAGTGCAGCCCAGCAGCGATGAAGGTTGGAGGCCGTGTGTCTCCTGATATCACTTCCAGATGCCGACTAGACTCGGCGGAGCCGGAGCTGTGGAGCAGGGCTTGGGTTTAGTTGTCTTTTCCTCCAGGTGTGATGCCTCGTGCTGATTCCTACACATGTTCTGCTGACCTTATCCAAACATGGCAGGATGGGGACAGCGCCGGGCCGCTCCTCTCCCACTCACGGTAGCTTTGCTTGCTCATTCACACGGCTGGAGAAGCCAGGCCATTTGTCCCTGCCTGTCCCCTGCATCACCCTGCAGACTGGCAGTCCAGCACCTCCAGAGCAACTCAAACCTGAGGAGAAAAGCCCTTATGTTTTGGAAAGTACATTTTCAGTGACATAAGAAAACGCTACAGTGCGTCACTATTTACAGCTTTACAACAGAGCAAAAATGAGGTGATAATGAAATGCATTCACTTTCTCTCTTCCAAATGTTTTATTTGCCAATAATATTGTTTAGAAAAGAGTGTTGAGTGAATTAGTTTAGAATTAGATGATAAATTTAAATACAGATGTTTCATTGATTCATTTGACTCCTGCACTGGATTTATCAACTTTATAATACAGCAAAAATAAGTACAAATAAAAATAAATAAAACGCATTCACTTGAAATATCCTTTCTCTCATTTAAATAAGGAGTTACAATGCATAACCTTGTCATTTAAACAGCTTTATTAAAAAGAATCATCCAATTCGATTCTGTAAATATCTTCATTTGGATGATTAATTGTCACAAAGCAATGCCAGACACAACAGGTAAGTGCAAATCAGGATGGTTTATTGACTGGGTAAGGGGATGACTGGAATAGGTGAGTTAAAGGCAGGTGAGTGTCAACACAGTGAATGGTACCTTGATGTATTCCTCCATCGCCTCTGCGGCTGCATCTCGATGAACAAGGCCACTTGCTGGACTGTTATAAAGAATATCTCTTTGGATTTGAGACTTTAGTCTTTGCAACTTTACAGATCTTCTTTATGCACCAAGAGCTTGTAACACTCCAAAGAGAAAGGAAAACTTGAAATTGCATCATATGACCCCTTTAAGTAAAGCTAAATGAAGAAGAAAAATGAAGAAACAGACCATAAATATGCTTTCTACAAAAGTCACAAATGTAAGATATTTTTTTCATGTGCCTTGACCTCACTGACCTCATTGTTGAGCTCATACTGTATTAGGTTAATCTTTTAATTTCTTTAAAGACAAAACGAAACATTAAAATCTTTATAAAACTTTATTTGAAATTGTTTAAATATTCATTATTATTTTAATAGCAGTTTTGGATTAATTTTATACTCCTATCTCTGTAGACCACAGCAATTCTTGACTGCTAGAGAAACATCTTCCATTACAACAGCGTTCTCTTCCAACTCTCTGCATATGTTAATAATTCAATCTGAATGAAAAAAAAGGAGCCATGACTATTGGGAAAAGAGGCTAGAGATAATTATAGGTTGAATTAGATAGATCCCACTCTAAGTAAATGTTATTGTTCAGAGCCCTGTGCAAAGAGGCGGTAATAGATTATGCTAAGAACTTTCAGATGGTGGCAGAGAGGAGACGGGCTTATTGCATCAGAGACACATACTGATGGTGCTCACTCACACTCTGTGTACGGACACAGAAAACCCTTGAAATCATTTCTAGTCACTGGTACACACTAACTTTAAGCGTCCAAAGGAATCTAGACCCTAAGAGGTCCCCGTTGCTGGTATTAATTTCTGGTGCTTATTGGCTTGCATTCCCTGGCACTCTCTGACACGTTTTTGTGAAGCAGTGTTACTGGAAAGCTGGCAAGCACAATTTGGAGTTGATAATCATTTCAGTCCAGATCTGCCAGCATCTGTAGCAGACCCTACAGGAGCTTTGGGCAGTTCTGAGTGGACCGAATGACAACAAACGTTACTGAATTATTCATCATCCTTTAGAAATCAGGCGAACCTAACAACAGTTTTGGTTTCCAATAGGACTGCAGCCTAAAAACATGATGGTTAACACCTTTAGAGAGTTAAAGGATGCCGTGTTTGTTTTAAAAATAGCTGCATACAGTACAATGAAAGGGAGCAAAAAATGCAGTAAGCAAAACTTTAGATCAAATTGGTTGGTCAGGTTTCCAGCTTAAAATTTGTCGCAAATAGGCTGCGATATAGGGCTTTCTGTTACATACAACATGAAGGGTTTACTGTGCATTTGGCTTGAAAAAACGTACGTATGTGTGAATATATCCATGATTCATTAAAGGAACAGTTCACCAAAAGATTAAAATGCTTAATTACTCACCCTCATGTTGTTCCAAACTCCTATGACTTTCTTCCTTCTTTGGAACACAAAAGCACACACACACATATATATATATATATATATATATATATATATATATATGTGTGTGTTGTTTTTTCTTTCTTTAATTTTTTTCTCCATGTAATGAATGTTAATGGGGTTGAATGTTCTTTTGGACCCAAAAACAGTTAAAACATTTTTCAAAATGTCTTCTTTTGTTTTCCACAGATGAAAAAGCCAACATGAAGAAGACTAAATGATAAGAACATTTTCATTTTTAAGTGAACTAATACCAATATGTAAACATTTGTTTTTGCATAGTAAATTATCTCACATTTTGATGTCATCCTTTCTTGTCAGTTATCAGTAGTTCCATATTAAGTTTTTTTTTCACGCTAACATGTTTCTATTTAGGAAAAAGTGAATAAAGCCATAATGACTTATGATTACACAAGCTATAGATCATAATAGTGTTCTTCCAAAAGCAATCACTGTAAAGACGGGCGGATTCAGAAGCATGTCTGCTGCTACCTCTGTTACAAATAGCATGCAGTTTGGAAATTCCAGTGGTTTAGGAAGCCACAGTTTCTAGGATTGAGGAAATATTGTCTCTAAATCAATATGAGGAAATCTATTCATTGTTTGCGATGGCAAGAGATTTCAGGCCCATCAATAGTGGCTGTGGTTCTAAGACCCTGATGAGTCGGAAAGTTTGCATTTACTTTAGGGAAAAAAGATAATTACATGGAGGCTTCTTTCATGAATTTATGACTGTTCTGTTATTCATTTGTCCATTTTCAAGGCAACTGATTGTATGTTGTATATTCGTATATAGGTAGGAAAGCCATATATATATATACACAAGTAAAAAAAAAATACATAGCTGCTTTTGAAACATGTTTTGGCATATTGTTGTATGAATAACTTCTGAAGCTAACAAGCCAAACCTTGACCCCATGTGTGAAGGTGACCCAGAATTCCTTGGGACCCCTAGACACCTGTTTCCAGTGGTGGTACATTAGCCCAGCTCAGCCTGTATGATTCCCCACTACACCGCAGCTCCTCCTCTCATTTGTCACGGCACGAAGACAGACGGCCCTATCACATCGCCTGAGTGAAGGTTACCCACACTCCAACAACTGCTATCCATCTCTTTATAGTAATATAGTATCACTAAGAAAAATGCAATAAAGCAAATGTGAAAGTATTGTAACATGGTGCAAGAATTCAAAGATGTACGTCACAATAGTCCTGTAGAGCTTGGCTGGACACACTAACATCACAAGGTATGTGATTCTTCACACTTTGAATGTAGAGGCAGATTTTCCAACTGCCAACTGAAAACCACATACATTCTAATTGCTTTTGCCCTCAATTAGATAAGGGCCCTCAAGGTTTCAATAAGGAGGTTTAAGGATATGATGTTAGTAGGATGGTATGAGTGTAAGGGAGGGAAGAGAGCAGTGCAGGTCAGTGATGCGGGAGCGGGATGCAGCGCCGGCACACATGGCTCAGGGACTGAGGGACTCCGACAGATGGAACCTGGTGGGTGACAAACAATTAACAAACCTACAAGAATAGCTAGTGTGATGCTGCTCACGTAGGCACCGGAGGAAGAGAGAACACATCGAGACTGACACGACGAGAGCTGCTGTTCTGCTTTACGAGAACGCTTTTATCGTCACTTCACACGTTCGATGGGTTTTCAAAGTTCAAATTGTTGCCACTCACTGTGCATCCTCATCAAGTAAGAATCATCATCGTCTTATGATACGTAATTGACTTGATCATAGTATCTCTCCAAACGATTATAAAAATGAATATGTAATTAGTAATCAACGTTTTTCTAATTTGCTTCCCTTTTCTTCAAGTGTCCCAGTAGTGTCACAAGTGTTCCCCAGAACGCATTACAGAACATGTTTCACTGCTCAGCGTTCAACAGTTTTTTCTCCCCGTTTTCACACATATAAAGCACAGCATGTTCTTCAATCTGCCCAGCTGAAAACTGTCTTCATTAACAGAATATGTGGCACTTCTTTAAATGGATTTTACCTTGACGGTGACCTAGTACACTGAACTGGGCATGACGTGTGTGTGTGTGTGTGTGTGCTTGTGTGTGTGTGTGTACCTGGTATTTATCACGTTATGGGGACCAAATGTCCCCACAAGGATAGTAATACTAGTAAATTTTGACCTTGTGGGGACATTTTTGAGGTCCCCATGAGGAAACAAGCTTATAAATCATACAGAATGAGATTTTTTGAGAAAGTAAAAATGCACAAAGTTTCCTGTAAGGGGTAGGTTTAGGGGTAGGGTTGGTGTAGGGCAATAGCACATACAGTTTGTACAGTATAAAAACCATTACACCTATGGAATGTCCCCATAAAACATAGAAACACAACATGTGTGTGTGTGTGCGTGTGTGTGTGTGTGTGTGTGTGTGTGTGTGTGTGTGTGTTTGTGTGTGTGTGTG
>NW_015548251.1:720395-726433 GCF_001515605.1 Sinocyclocheilus anshuiensis
GTGTGTGTGTGTGTGTGTGTGTGTGTGTGTGTGTGTGTGTGTGTGTGTGTGTGTGTGTGTGTGTGTGTGTGAGCAAATCTGGAGTCTAGACTCAGTGGCTCTGTGGGCAGGGCCATATCTCTTGGCTGTATCAAGCCAAGAGTCCATTGCTGTTTACATAGGTGGCACAAAACTATAATTTGTTTGAACGTTCAGATGTATTGCGCTCTTAGTCTGTCTCTTGCCTCAACTCCCTCTGCCTCCTCTGAGAGACGAGCGGTCTGCGCCTGTAAAAGCTGTTCTAATCTGGAACTAGCTCAAACCTCATGTTTTGGTGTGACTGACTTTCATGTCTTTATGTTTGGGGGTCCCAGATACCTTAATGGGGTGCATTTCTAAAAAAAAAAAAAAAAAAAAAAAAAGGAAAAAGTAACCCTTTTTCAAACTTGACCTTTTGTTTCCCCTCAAAATTATTTAAAACTAAGAAATAAAGAAAATTGTTTATTTACTCATAAATACAATTTTAAACCTATTGTTTCAAACGCATTATTGTTGTTGTATGTGTGAGCATTATGGGTAATGTAGTTCTAGAGAGTTTGATTATGTCATGCTTATCAGTGACACTGAGCATTTTCTTGCATCCCACCCCGATTTTAGAAAAATACAACAATGGTAGAATGCTGTCATGACATTTCGTCTGTATCTTGTTTTCTGTTGTTTGTGCGCTATAATAATAAAATAAAAAAACTACTAAAATAAACATATAACATTTTTTATAAAATTCTATATATATATATATAACTCCAGTCTTCAGTGTCACGATCATTCAGAAATCATTCTAATATTCAGATTTTTTGCTCAAGAAACATTTCTTACTATTATCAATGTTGAAAAGAGTTGTGCTGCTTGATATTTTTGTGGAAACCATATTTTTTAGGATTCCTTGATATAATGTATATATAAATATTTTGTGCATTATTATGAATTTCTTGCATAAAAAAAAGCAAAAAAAAAAAAAAAAAAAAAAAAACAAACTTAACGCATTCATTTCCATAAATATTACCAATATAACAACGAGTTACTTTTTATATTGAGTAACAGATTGGAATATGTTTTTGATGTTCACACAACACTTGGCAGACAGAATAAAATTTATTCAGTCCTTCATAAATGTAACTATTATCCAAAATGAATAATTTTAAGTGTGTATTTTGATGCATTAAAGGGGCCTTGGATTAATGATGAGAATATAGTCTAGTTCTAGCACAGTATAAATTCCAAACATGAGAAGGGGATTGTGGGAGGCCTTCTAAGCCTTCCCTGCCGCCCGCCCAAGACAGCACAATTATAACCAAACACACTTTAACCATAAATTCTAACCTTTCATTCCCGTCTAAATCGTTCATACATTTATTGTATTAACAGTCATCTTAAGAGGTGGCGGTCATATTGGTGCGGTTTGTTTTAATGTATATGTTTGTGTGTGTTCATGTGATATATGTCACGTTGCACACACACGAGGGACGAGGAGACGCTGGAGAATACGTTACCAAGACTTTATTTACAGGAACCAAGGGAGACGAACTCAGGAAGACGTTTACACGAAGACGTTCACAGCGGACAGAGAACTTGGGACTGGGAACACATTTTATACACACACACAGGAGGAGGGGATGACGAGACACACCTGGGAGCAATAAAACCAAGGGAAACACCTGGGACAAATGAAATAAACTAATCAGGACAGGAACAGGAAACTAACCAAATAAGGGCATGGGAAGGCACATGGGGAGCAGGACACACACAAAACATGGAACAGAGTCTGACAATATAAGGCTTGCAGGTTAGTTGGAGTGACATATCCTAATGAATTTCCTTCAGAGGAATTAGAGTCGCTCAACCAGCAAGTCAGCTCTGGTGAGCCTGTATGAAGTATCTACTTAACTATAGGAGTCTTCATCGGCTTTATTGGACTCCACTTCTGATTTACATCTGTATGCAGAGCGGACACAATGTACACACCGGGCAAAATTACAGCCCCACTATTTCTCAAAGAGTTAACATAATGGGCTGAATAATTATGAATAGAATAAAACAGATCTTGCCTTTGGATTAGGTGGAAGGAATGTTGCCTTTTAACTTCTAAGTCAATGAATTAAACATTTATAGTACTTTGGGATGAAATGTGCTGATAAAACGTAACAACCCAAACACTTGTGGTCAGGGTTTTCCACTACCTGTCCACCACCTGTTTGTTGTTGCACGAGTAGACAGCTGGAATTGCTCATGGACCCTTGCAAGCAGTCTATTGATCACATGCACACTTAAGTAATGCCTAAATAACATTGGTGTATTAATATCAATGACCTAATAAGGAGAAGCCCAACTCTTTGCATTTGGAAAAGCTGCAGTCCTTCTTAAAACTCTGTCATACAAGCCCTTAATCCTGCAGCTATGTAAGCAGTGGAGGTGGTCTACTGTACACTAATATTCTTTAATGTTTAGATCTGTGTTTTTAGAAGCTATGGGAGGCGTTTGACCTTATTTTGGTGTTCAGCTTTGATTTGTTTATAAAAATGTGTTGTCGAGTTTACTTTAGGGTGTGTATTTCATCCTATACAGTCATATTCTTCATATAGTTCATTATACGATGATGCACACCAATGACCTCCAAGAGATTGCTGTCCATGATGTTACTGATGCCCTGTTGTGTTTAAATTTTGTGTTATTTGGAGGTTTTGTAGTATCGGTTTTGTCTCAGATGTTTCTCCTAACACTTGGTTATGTGATTTTATGAGCTGGCCTTCTCTCAGTAGTTTAGTGGTGCACCTTAAGTTTAGAGTTTAGCAAAGAACACACTTTATATATAAGACCATTTAGTTCTTGAGTTGATTATATATGATCATTTGGAAATTTTAAAAAGTTATTGATTCTATAGGTGTTTGTGAAATGGAACGAGATTCTCCATTGACATTAAAGTTTAAAACCCTTTTTGGTTCTAAATTAAAATATTTTATTGAAAACACACACATATATATATATATATATATATATATATAAATTTAATACAATTCTATATATATAACTCCAGTCTTCAGTGTCACATGATCATTCAGAAATCATTCTAATATTCTGATTTTTTTGCTCAAGAAACATTTCTTACTATTATCAATGTTGAAAAGAGTTGTGCTGCTTAATATTTTTGATGATCAAAGCCACTGTGGCTTTGATCATCCAAATGATCAAATCAGCAAGTGATTAAGCATTAGGACGCAAAATGAAACATTTAAATGGACAATGTTCCTAAATACCAGCAACTGAACTGGTAATGTTTGACCCAACAATCTACCATGCTGTCTGTTTTTTGTTTTTTTTTATCTATCATATTGTTCTATATTAGGGCTGAAATAGGGCCCAATATTGATCCAGTGAGCTAATTGGATATGTGGGCCATCTGAGGGCATCTGTGTCTCAGAGACTGGAGCCGCTCTCTGTATGTTTATTCTCTCAGGGGTGTAGAGCAAGGCACCACTCTCAGCCCACCAAAGATGAGGGTCATAGGAGCTCTCACAAAGATTCATGGTGATCCAAATCAAAACAGAACTCTTTTACTGTGAGAGGAATAGAGCTCGCAGAATTATTGCACGGAAAGTTCCATTAAGTAGAACCATTAATCATTTCAACGAACATGATGAGTGTAACCTCCGTTTTGTGAAAATTTAATTGTGAATTCATTGTGTAACAGGTCATTGTAAGCATACATTTAAAATTTTTTTTTTTGTTTGTTTTTTTACATATTCTGTAGATTTTTTGTAGATTTGTACATAATTTGTAAATGGTGCTATCATGTGAAAAAGTAATACACAGACATTGCGGAAACATCTATCAGGTGCATGTTTTTATCTGGAAGATGATTTTTTTAGAGCGTTTGCTCATCTGCAATGCATGATACGTCTCTAAGATATTTCCTGTCAGATGTTAAATAGACATTTAGCAAATTTCATCAATATGTTGATGATTTAGATTGTATGTTTAAAAAAAAAAACTTAAAGTTGTTTATCAGATGTTTGTACTCAACAGATGTTTTCTATTTGAAGCACTCTTTAAAATATATCTTGGAGAGATGCATGTGCTATAGCATATTGCTTTTATACAGTTACTAAGGTGTTCTGGTTTTAACATGTTATGTGATTGCTAAGTTGTGCTAAGTGATTTTTAACATATTTCTATATAATGCTAAGATGTTCTGCACCTCTTCTCTCGACGCTGCATCACTTTAGGTATAATTTTTACAAAGTTCTGTCATGAAACTCTAGATGGTGCAGGCTGATAGGGTCTAACTCAATCTGATATAATCACATCTTTGTTCACATGGCGCAGCACGCTTCAGAAACCCTCCACCTTCCCCAGCTCTACATGTATAGATCTGCCAGGGTGTGATTTCATGTATGTTATATATAACCCCCTTCCCCACCTCCACTGTGAAAAACCGAGAAAAAACGCCCGAGCGCTCAGCGCTCAGCGTGAAAAAGACGCTCAGCGCTCGGCACGCTCCTGGGGCCTCATTTATCAACAGTGCGTACGCACAGATGTGGGCGTAATGAGTGCGTAAGAACAGTTTCACGCAACGTGTGGGATCTACCCACTTGTACTTATACGTAGAAATGTGTGTAAATATAAGCACACCTCTGAGCATGCTTACGCAGAGAATCTAGTGGTAGAATAGTGACACTACACATAAAAAGCATTTAAGAGTGTCACAGTATGCAATAAGCAATCCACATATGTCCTGTGTTTTCTTTAATTATAAAACACTCAATTTATCATTTGTCTGGTTTTAAACAGACAAGTTGCGTAATTGGTATCAAACCCTATAAAAGACAGCTGTGACAAATGTTTGTCTCAGTGCAATGGCTTATCTTGTGTTATTGGAAGACTTGGCAAACAATGCGCTCTGCAGAGAATGCATTTTCAAAGACCACGCTGAGAGTGAGAGCACAGAATGGCTTCTCAGTCGGTACCGCCTTCTTTCCCATGATTTCGGTGAGGACACATATATTCACGCGATTTATAAAGGGAGGTGTTGTCACCATATATGGTTCATTGGAGGCGTTTCCGAATGCAAATGACTGTGAACGTGAACGAGCATGTTACTTACGCACATGTGGGATTTATCAACAATGATTGCTTACTCATGTGCGTAAAAACTTTGTGCACACGTTTGATAATACGGATTTTCTTGTACTTAGGCACATTCTAAATTTCATTCGTAGGACAAAATATAGAACCTTTTCTACGCACTGTTGATAAATGAGGGCCTTGGCATCTTAAAAAACGCGGTGCTCCCATTGAAAACAATTGAAAAAATACGCCGACCTCTGGAAAAAAAACGCTTTGGTGGACACGCGGCCTTAAAGGCATAGTTGACCCAAAAATGAAAATTCTGTCATTATTTACTCACCCTCAAGTTGTTCCAAGCCTGTATGAGTTTCTTTCTTCTGCTGAACACAAAATAAGATATTTTGAAGAATGTTGGTAAACAAACAGTTTCAGGTAAGCACTGTTTCCCATAGTATTTTTCTTCCATACTATGGAAGTCAATGGCTACCTCAACTGTTTGGTCACCAACATTATTAAAAATATCATCTTTTTGTGTGTGTGTTTCCATTTCTGGGTGAACTATCCCTTTAATCTTAGAGGTTTGTCCAAATCACTAACCTTTATATGAGCATTAGCAATAACCTTATGCCGAGTTCACACTGCACGATTTTAGCCCGATTTTTCACTCGCCAACAGGTTTTGCGAAATCGCCGACAAATGCCCGACATCGGAGGCAAATCGGTGCTCGTTCACGCGAGTGACAATCACGCAGTGTGAATTATCAAAGACGCGATCTGAGGGAATCGCCGACAGCTCCAGATATTTAGCATGCCAAATATTCCACGGGCGTCGGCGATTCACAATCACGCTGTGTGAAATGAGTTCTGACTGAAAAACACATCGGCGATGACCTACAGCCAATGAGAGACCAAGATACAGGGCAGCGGGAAGTTCGAGGA
>NW_015548251.1:726618-739002 GCF_001515605.1 Sinocyclocheilus anshuiensis
AATAACGTGATATTTAGGCCCTGGAATGTGAATTGTACCAGGAGAACCCCGGCAAAAAAATGTGTAATTTCACCCCCCGCCACGAACGCGATTTTTACTGGGGGACCCCTCGAAAGCAATTGGGCTATTTTCAGGCTAGTTTTGAGTAGTAATTGGGCGGGTTTTGTAGCGAAAACCTGGCAACCCTGCACCAGACAGAGCTGTCGGCGATTCTTCCTATTGTCAAGTCATGCAGTGTGTAACCTCTTGTCGTCATTCCATCGTGCAGTGTGAACACAGCAACAACTGAATGCTACCCCAGATAGTCGTTCAGTATGAAACCAACAGTGATGCGACGTCTTTAAAAATCGTGCAGTGAGAACTCGGCATTAGCCAGCAACAATAACTATCATGCTTCATTTGTCATTAATAATTTTGATTCTAACAAACTGCATCAGCTTGTTTATCATTCTTAAGTCACAGTTCCATTAAAGAGCTGATTAAACACGCTCTGTCTATGTTCACCTGGGTCTGCTCTATGTTTTGGACGCCCTTTCTATGTTACATTCACTCCTGGTATCCTCTGTGCTATTTAGCTAACAATAACAAGAGTCATTTAGCAGGCAGATTCACAGGGACGCCAGCCAAAACATTCTCCACAGAGCTTTCTCCTCTCACTCGTACTTAGGACCCCACTCTCGAAGGTCCTGCCCCAACAAACAGGACAAAACCCCACTGTAGTACTCAGAGATAAGAACGCCCAGCATGGTCTGCAGTCTCTCCCCAGAGGCACCATACATATCTCCTCCATCTCCTCTCCACCACTACCAGCATTGACTGAAACACCAGCTCTGAGAACGTATAGATCTATGTCATAGTAACTTAATATGCACACACACATATCTTCCCCGTGCCTGCCCTGTCTCACCGTGGATCAGCGCTGGTTTGTCTACTGTGAGTGAGAGGCTGTTTAAAGTGGAGACAGTGTTCTGTCTCTGCTGCTGTCTTCTCATGCGTGACCCTCATGAGCTGAGTGAGGGTCAAATGGCAGCTGAGCTTGAAGCACAGTATCTGCTGGATGAAGAAAGACGAATACTGATGGAAGTGAAAGCAGTAGGTCAGTTTCTGGGAGCACATATATGCAGGTACATTGTCCTGGAAATGTGTTTGGATACTTAAGTCATACTTAAAAATGTATGAAGGTATTGAAATAGGTAATAAATGATCACCAAGTGACAAATAGTTTTCTGAGCAATTTTGGTTATGCTTTTAACCATCAGGTGGTTTTTGGTGGCAGTATGAAGTGAGTTACCCTCAATTTCGAACAGATGCAGTTCATCACATTCACTGTAGGCATGATCCTCCAACTTTAACAATTAAAAAAAAAATTTAATTTTGCATTGTTGTTTATACCACTTGACATTAATCTGGTGCTCATTTCTTTTTTCTTTTCTTTTTTTCAATTGTTAATAATTAGTGAAGCAATTTTGGTAAAATAATTATTTGACTATGAAATAATGATGACAAAAAATATCCCAAACTACTTAATATAGGTTATTTTCGAGAATTTCTTTCTTTTAATGATCATTTAACAGTTACATGGATCTCACATTTAATTTTAATTCTAATATTAAAAACATGCTCAACACAGTAAAGGTCTTTTATGTATTGAATTGCATTTTTTATGTATTTTTAAACAAATTAAGAGATGCAAAGTAAATGTCATTGACCTTTACAAATCAAGCACAATATCAAAATGTATTCTACTGACCTGTAGCTATGCATGTTTCATAACACTTCATAACACATTTGCATGACACTGGCATGAATTTCAGTTTTTTTGTGACTTGTTTTTCACACCTTTATATTTTTAATTTACGGTTATGCATGTTTTTTTTTTTCTTTTGGTTGTTTCTTGAAATATTTTTAATCCTTTGCCCTTCCCTCTTAAGAAACTAACAGCTTCTTGGCAGGTCGTCGGTGTGAAAACAAATTTGGATGGAAACGCGAAGTACTTGTCACAGTCTTCAGCGGGTGTGCCCAGGAGGGCCACCAGATGACTGTGTTCTGGGAGCACATGGCTTGTGTTGTGTTTGTCTGTTGCCATGTGCTCTCTCCTGTCTATTGTCTTGCCCCTCCCATCTTGTTACCTCGTTATTGTTTGAGTTGCTCCACCTGTGTCTCCCTCGTTTGGTCCCTATTTATTCTCCTGGTGCCTGTCATCCTGTGCTGATCCGTCATTTCTCATTGTGTGTGTTTCGTGTCTGCATGTGGTGCAGCTTTAGGCCTGCCTGTCTGTTTTTCCCCCTCGGGGTGGTTTGAGTTTGTTTTGTTTCATTTTTTACTAAAATAAATAATCATTTCTCCTGCACTTGAGTCCTCGCTTCATCTCCCCGCACGCACCGTGACAGTACTATATTCAATTTACATGCCCTCAGTTAATAATTTATGCAGTTGTAAATGTGTAGGACGATGTGTTACTGACAATAGTTCTGGTACATTCGAATGCAAACTGTGACACCTAAAAGCAGACTTCTAGAAGCTGGTAGTAAATCACACTTGCAAAAGTATCATCAGATCTTTGTGCGAAAGACAGGAGGTTACGGTTGCTTTGAAATAAATGATGAAATTGCATATTTCCTATTTTTCTTTTTCAGTCAGCATACAACCGGAAAGGTAGACTGCAAACGACTGAAAAAGTTGAGAGACACTAAGCATATGGCACACTTCAACTCAAGATGTTGGGAGCTGTCAAAGCACCACTATCTTTAGCATGACGATCTCACCCTTCTGCACAGAGACTGCACATGTGTGGATCTCTTGGAGAGCTATGCGCTCCTCACTTCTCTGCTCTTTTCATCTCCTTTGCCTCCTTTCATTTCGAGCACGCCTCATGTTGGGCTTTGTTTGCCAGCCAACACGGTGAGGTTCACACCCAGGGAGGTGGCAGAGGAAGGAGAACAGCAGGTAGGAGCCCTTTTTAAAAATGGCACTTGTGGGTTTACAGCAGCCCACCTATGTGGACACATCAGGGAGGTATTGGCCCGGGTCAAAACCGAAAATGAAGATGAAAGCAAAGCATTGGGAAGCCTGTTCACTCTCTGCCCTATCAACCCTATGATTGCACAAACACCATCTGACCACAGCACCCAGGGCCGGCGCTAGCTATAGGCATGCAGGCGATTGCCTAGGGCCTCAGGCTTTGAGGAGGGGCCTCCATAACCGTAACATCCCCTATATGCTAGTCCACCAGTCAAGACGGGCAGAAATACTAGCCTCATTGTTCATTGGATATAGTTGAATCGTCACTCATCTGCAATTAAACCAATTAATGTTGCAGTTTCAAAGCGGGTCCTACATTCTGGATGTTTGCGTAACGAACACATCCTTCAGGTGCTGCGAACTATGCGATGCAAACGGCTAAATAGGCACGCAAAGAAGTACAGCTCCTAATGCAGGTGTGTGAGTTGCTGTCATCTATTTTGGAGTGATTGCAATGTATTCTAAATATAAACTTGCTCTGTCGATCAGGGTGATTTCTGGAAAGATCATTCACTGCTTTATTATGAGTGTAAAAGAGCGCAAGCACCGTTGACGTGCCCAGACGCAACGCTTTGAATCTGCGCGTACAATCAATGAAATCGCATCGGGAGCTGACTAGCAAAATAGCTACAAAAGTAAAAGCAGAGAAGTTTGTATCAAAGTCAGGGGCGTAGATTACGCGGGGGACACGGGGGACGTGTCCCCCCCGACTTTTAATATCATGTAAATTCGTCCCCCGCACTTTTTCGGGCAAGTGTGTTCGCATAGAGGTTTTCAAGAGCCGGTGTGAATAAATATAGATTTAAATTCAAAGAGACAGGATAGTCTGTGCATGATCTGATGTTTTATTCGGACCCAGAATAAGGTGAGATGAACATCACGGAGCGCTAAACACTCATGCAGTGTATGTTTCATTCATACTCGAAGCCGGAGGGTGCTCTCGCGCAGAAAGTCGTACGAGGAAATTCCTAATATGGACAAAAGCGTCCAGCTATCGCTGTACGAAAACAGTTGTTTTCACAGAAAAACAGAAACGTTTGGAAACATGAAGACATTAAACATACGATTGCGACAATATATGGTTTATTTGTCCCTCACTTCTGAAATGATGGCTACGCCCCTGATCAAAGTTAAAAAGCAAACACACTAGAACATTTTTTTAATGGTTAATATATATATATATTTAAGGTAACAAGGCAATACATAATATCATATTATTGATATCAATAATATGACAATATCTGTAGTCAATATTGATTAAATGGGAAATCCTGCCCATACCCAGCTAGGGGGGAAAAATGATAAAAGCACTTACTGAAGTGGTATTCTGGAACTGTGATTAAATGAAATAAAACAGCTAAATAATAATAATAACATCAACAATAACATCTTTATCAAAAAAAGGGATTACCTTAGATAAAGTTTGATTAATATGCACATACAGTACCACTCAAAAGTTATTTTTAATATTTTTGAAAGAAATGTCTTCTGCTCATCAAGCCTGCATTTATTTGATCAGAAATACAGAGAAAAAAACAGTAATATTCGGCAAGGATGTGTTAAATAGATAAAAAGGGATAGTAAAGATTCACATTGTTATAACAGATTTAACAATAAAAAAATCCTGAAAAAATGTATCACAGGTTATAAAAAATATGATTTGTGAGATTCACATAGAAATTATCAACAGGCCATCCGAATAATTATTACATTTGACTTAAAACTGCAGAAATAAGAGAACCAGTTGTGTTAAGTTTTGCTTTTTTAGAGATGATTATAGATAAACATTAAAAGCTTATTTTTAATTAAAAAGAACACTTATTTTTTTCCCCTTTTTTTTTTTTGTGGAGTGACCTACTGTAGATATGTTTTTGTGAAAATAGCCAACAGGCCATCACAATAATTATTAAATTTGACTCTACAAAGACCCTCAAGGACTATGAAACACTTAGTAAATGTCTGCCCTCAATTTGTATAATGGTTTCTAAACTTGACCCAATGTAAAGGCTGCATGATGAGAATTGGATTTAATTGTGTGTCAGTTCACAATGGGTTGCCAATTACGAGCACATTTGGAAGAAATGCTGTCAGGAACTCGTGGAGACTGAGTGACATCAGAGACACGGGGCCAGAGCACTGGTGTCAGAGTAATTAGCATTCATTTAAAGTTGCTGAGCAAAAACAATTACACTAAAATGGAAGCAGGTACAAATGATGCTAGACTTGTTGTAATTTATTACTGATTACAGACCACCCAGCCCTCCCCCAATGCACACACAAACAAAATAATTTTTGGTAAATACCTATGTGATGCTTGTTCAAGGTCATTATATTTTTACCATGCATTTTATATTAATGCACCATTTTGCTATATTGCTTAGCAACCATAAACAACCTACTGTTAGGCTAATGGACTATATTGCTTTTTAGATAAGTTCTGGTTATCAATATTGAATTTAACATTGGTGTTTTTTATCATATTGCAAATGTTTTATAAATCCCTTATATGTGCCCACACTTCTTTTACCACATGCCCAAGAATACTCCTCACCCATCAAATCTCTGTAATGCATGGCCTATCATGACTTATTCCATTCTAAAGCTTTTCATAATACCTTATAATGCAAATTTTCATTTAATATATATTTTCAAGAATCTGATGTCTGAGTCTTCAATAACCAAAAGCACTAAATTTACAACATTGAGGTCACTGAACTGAATTGAATCAACATTGAAGTGACTTGAGCTGCATAATGACACTATTTTCTGCTGTACTGAACTGAATTGAACTTGCAATATAGGTAGTTACTGAACAACTGAAAAAAAAAACCCCACTGAACTAAACTGAGCTGAATATTGACACTATTATCTTCCAAAGAGCTGCTTTATAGATGAAAGGGAATTTGTTTCAAAATTTAAGAATTTTACAACATTAACACTGTTAATTTTCTGTGAAACATCTTTGAAATAATCTGTATTGTATAAAGCGTTATATAAATAAATGTGACTTAATTTTAATATGACTCAAATATGACGATAAGGGGCTGCAATTAATCAAAAGAATGTGCATTGAAAGGCATTACGAAAAAGCCATTTTTACTCCATTTTTCCTACAAGACATAAAGTTGCAAAGCACCTTAATATTTAGCTCTTAACATCCTCGTCAATGTCAGCGGCTGTTAAATGAAATATTTTTCTGATCCGCTGCCAACTACTTTCCCTACAAATCACCGTGGCAGCACACGATCGGGCAGCGCTTGATATTCGTCTCATAGACGCCCAGCTCGGTTATACATATTTGATCAAACAGCTGATATGAAGCAATAACCTCTCATGATGATAGTATTTATTCATCCCTGTAATGATCAGCCCCTGTTTAAATTGTGCTGGAAGGCCGTGACGTACGTGTTATTGGTTGCTGATGAGGACAAAGGCAACAGTGGGTGCAGATGTTGCCTCTGGAAGCCGGGGAGCGTGGGCCACTACGGCCCTGTGGCTATGCGGAGCCCCAGCTGGGGGAGAGAGACGGAGTACATTCATCTATCCCTCTCCGGGGCCTCGCGCAGGTACCCTTCCACTGCCAGGCATGGGGGATGAAAGGCTGCAAAGACTGTTTCACAGATGTCACCTGCTGGGGTTCAGTGGCCCTCGCCAGCAAATGTCATGTTTGGCAGCTGGTCCGCAGCTCTCTCCCCCACCAGGTGTTGGCAGAGAGGCTCCTAAAGGATACGAAAGATGCTTGCACCGGGGGCGTCCTAACGGAACAACATTAAAGAGAGTTGTTGGCTCCTGTCTGTCATAGTACATTGACCTTGTCCTGTTTTCTGCTCTCTCTAGGGCTGGAAGGGCCATGGTCTTTCTCCTTCCCTCTCGCTCCCCTTCTCGCTTCGAAAATGTTCCTCACATTCCCGGCAATCTGTCGTACTGCATCTGTCCCATATGGCTGAAAGGTCAGAAAAGTTTAGCCTCTTTTACACTTAACAAAATTATATTTGCTGCTTGTTCAGTTTACTTAATTAAAATGAGTAACACAATTCTTGAACATTCTGTCAAAACTCAGTTTCATTGCATTAAATCCACTTAAAGGCATAGTACACCCAAAAAATGGAATTGTACTCACTTTCATGTCATTCCAAACCTGTATGATTTCTTCTTCTTCTTCTTCTTTTTTATGTGGGTGAGCACCACACGCATGTGTCGAATGTGCATCAAAGACTGACACGGAAGAGAAGAAATTGTTGAATGAAGTCATTACTTTTGTTTTCTTTGAGCACATAAAAATTATTGTATTCTTGTAGCTTTATAATGTTGTGGTTGAACCACTGATGTCTCATGGACTATTTTAATGATGTCCTTACTACCTTTATGGGTTTGAAATCTGTAGTTGCGTTGATGTCTATGGGGGGTCAGAAAGGTCTTGGATTTCATCAAAAATATTTTAAAATGTGTTCCGAAGATGAACCGAAGGTCTTACGGGTTTCGAACAACACGAGGGTGAGTAATTAATGACAGAATTTTCATTTTTGGGTGAACTAACCCTTTAACAATCCATTTGTGCTGGGACAACATAAGTAATTTTTATTGTGTTGACAGGTAGAGTAATTGTGGAAACTGATTTTAGAAAATAGGCTAGTGGATTTATTAGCGTTCAGTAGGGATGGGAAGATTCCCCGATTCGCTCGGTGCATCGGCAAAAAGTTCAAGATGCGATGCTTCGGTTTAAAAAGTGTGCATCGGCTACAAGTTGGCATTTATATCACGATGCATAGTTTCTAACATATTTGCATCGGTAAAAAACGATTTATTAATATATAATTACTAGTGGATGCGGTAGTACATACTAATCAATGTAGATTGATTTCTCCTCTCTAAACTGTCTCTCAAGCACGTTCTCTCATCACTGCTGCTGCGTGATTGTGATGCATCACCACAACACTACAGAGACCCAAGGAAAAGCGGGGATTAAAGTCCAAAACATGACTTGAAATAACCTAACAAATCAATCGGGGCTAAAGCGGTTCCATAAATGACTAATTAAGTTCACACAATCTCACTAATTTGTGCACGTTTATTCTTAAGCAGCCCTTAATGTCGATCATGGATCAAATCGATATAATATATTTGTGCTGTTTAATGCATTTGAGACGTTGTGTTTTCCTCAGTGCATAACAAACATGTCACAGTTATATTCTTCATCTGTAAATGTTAGAAAGTCATGCAAATATATCCATTTTGCTGTCAGAAGTGGGCGAGGCTTACGCGAGTGAACGAGCGCTGCTGTACATATACACGTTAAACAGACGGCGCGCAATCGAATTTTGTAGAATTTTAAACCTTCATATAAGTGTATTTTTATGATAGCAGTAACTGTAAAGGGACTATTGTAATGGGTAAATCAAATGTAAGCTTGTGTCTTTTGTAGAATTTTAAACCTACATATAAGTGTATTTGTATGATAACAGTAACTGCAAAGGGACTATTGTAATAGGTAAATCAAATGTAAGCTAGTTCAGTACTAATTACTAAGCTCAAATGAGTTAATGTGCGTTTCTTATAGGAGTTAAAATATAATAATTTTCTTTATTATTTATTTTCATTTTTTAATTCAGTGATTTTAACTTTTAATTTAGTTATTTTAATGCTTTAAAGAGCAATTTTAGATTGTAATGTTCTAATGTTCTACTAATAACCATAAAAGGTACAGCTGTCATAAAACCAGAGAGAAATGCTGCATGGCTAGAAACCGCTGATCAAATTGTATTCATATATCTTTAAAAAAAGGTCATTACATTTTGGGCACAATACATTAAATACAGTTGGTTGTACCCTATTTTTTATTTATTTGACCTGCTTTAGACCAGGTTAGTTTCCCAGCATAAGTTGCCACAGTGACTAAACTTGATCTAGGCCCATGTTAAATTTGTTTTATGGAACCAAACCATTTGACAATGGGTCAGACTAACTGAAATAAGCCTGACTTATTTGGTTAACTTGTTTTATGAAACAGGCCTCGAGGCATTAAAAGTGATCATATTTTCTCCATTGCACTGTATTGCATCGAATCGCATTGTTTTGAATCTAATCGAATTGAAATCGGATCGCACTGCATCGTAACAGGGGTGAATCGTATCGCATCGCATCGGTAGCTGCTTCATATGTATCTTTAATGTATCGTATCGTTGGCTATGCATCGAGATGCGTATCGTATCGGCCTTAGTCATGAGATGCACATCCCTAGCGTTCAGTGTTCTAACATTTGTAAATTTATAAGAGTCCATTAAGAAAAAGTTATTTTAAATATTAATATTTCACAATATTACTGTTTTTAAAATTAACATTTTTGATCGAATAAATCACTTACAGACTTCTTTCATGAACGTAAAAATCTTTTCAACCACAAATTTTGATATACTGTATATAATTTAGGGTTTAAGGACAAAGATTTAGACAGCCTCTGGAGGTAATTTTTGGCAATGCTCAGACAGAGTATTAAGTGTTATTTTATGTGTTTTTGAAAAAGATTAGTAAATAGAGGATTTGTTAGTATTCAGTGTTCTAGTATTTGTAGAATTACTTTTACATGTCTAATTTTAATGGTAGTTGCTTAGTTTAGTTAGGTTTTTATTATACAAGGTATTTGAGTTGAGTCTACATGTTCATTTTATGTTTTTGAAAACACAACATACTGATTTTTCCCCAAACCAGTTAAGTGCAAACTCCACCCCACAGTCGACTTCATTGGTCAACTACATCACAGTAACCTGTCAAGAAAAAATCATGGATTCAGTTCAGAGTTCAGAAAAATCACGGATGGAATCTGATCGCTACTGGGAACAGTAATGCTACTGTAACAAGATGTTCTACCAATGCTATACTACGTTTAAGGTTAGAGGTTAGTAGTTGTTTTAGCACTGTGTAGACAATCAGCACTGTGATTGAACTGACCAATAAATAAACAGCTGCGGGGCAGCATCTGCGCTTAAAAAAAAAAATCACACAGAAATCTCAACCGCTGTCCACACTTGACTCAAGTTAAGCCAAAAGTTTTTTTCTTTTGGTAGATGTTTTATGCAGTTTTTATGCATTGTTTTGTAACTGTCCAAATATTCATAACATTTTCGGAAGCCAATCTGATGCATCTACAATATTAATGCATCTGAATTTAATTTCCAAAATGATTCACCATCCTTCCTTAATGAGGGCAAATTTTGTTGTCGTCAACACAAAACTCAGCTAATTATCTTGCACGCTGCTGGGAAGGCTGATGAAGACATCATTGATCGGAACAACAAGCCACCGCACTGTCACTTTGTAGAATATGCCATGATGCTTTTTGCATTTGTATCACTCACCTTTAGAGGCTGTGTGTGAGAAATGACAGATTTGATAGGGCTGTGCTTGTCTTTTTGTCATGCAGGGTGGACATGACTAATCTAAGCCTGCCATCTGGTTAAAGACATGGCCCCTGCTGTCGCCTGTATTTCCCATGAATCCTCACTGCTCCTCTCCCCATGGAGACACGTCCGGAAAGGTCAAAGGTCAACCCCGTGACCTGCAGAGAGGTATTGCTCCTGCTGCTCAGAGGTCACGTCCCCTCTGTATCCCACCATAGCTTGAAAGGTGTCAAAATACACCTCTGCATGGGTTTTAATATCTTACGAGAAAAGGTGGAGTGCATGGTGTGTGTATATATATTTATATACATATAATAGAAATATTAACATATGTACAATACACTGCCTTTCAAAAGTTTGGGGTCAGTATGCTTTTTAATTTTTTTCTTAAAGAAATTAATACTTTTGCTCAGCAAGGACACATTAAAATCCTGAAAAGAATCCTGAAAAATATGCATCACTGTTTATTAAGCACCACAAGCATTTTCAACATTGATAATAATAAGAAATGTTTCATGAGCAGCAAATCAGCATAGCATTACAATGATTTCCGAAAGATCATGTGACACTGAAAACTGGAGTAATGGCTGCTGACAATTCAGCTTTGCCATCACCAGAATAAATTACATTTAAAACAAAGGTTGTGTTATTGATAAATAGCATTAATTTGAGTATTCATTTCACTCTTGCACAGACTCCATTGGCACCAGTCTTTTGTTCATATTCAACTCAGGTTCATGAGTAAGATTTTTTAGTGCATTTTGCAGAGACTTGAAGTTTGTAAGGTAGCTTCAAAAGACTAAAAGAATGATTTTAGGATTAGTATGGTTTCTATTGTACTTCCAATACAAGTCATTTATAGTGGGCATAGAAAAGAATCACCCCCCTTTAAAATAATCACATTTTGTTGCTTTGCAGAAATGAAATTAAGACGGACCCATTTTTGATTTAGGCAAGGCAAGTTTATTTATATAGTACATTTCATACACAATGGTAATTCAAAATGCTTTACATAAAAGAAAAGAAAATAATAATAAAAAAAATAATCACAACAATAAACCAAGGAATTTAAAAACTTTGAAAATGATTTAAAAATTGATTTAAGAGGTTTAAAATGAATTTAAAACAGTTAAGAATAGAAAATGATTATACATAAAATATAGTGCAATCAGATCGGACATTGCACAGTGCTCATTCAATAAATGCACAGCTAAACAGATGAGTTTTGAGTCTGCATTTAAATGTGACTAATGTTTTAGCACATCTGATCTCTTCTGGAAGCTGATTCCAACTGCAGGCGGCATAATAACTAAAAGCAGACTCCCCTTGTTTTGTGTGAACCCTTGGTATTTCTAACTGACTCGATCCTAATGATCTGAGTGGTCTGTTAGGTTTATATTCATTTAAATAGAGCAGCTACACCTCCACCTCTCCTAACAGTCCTGCAAACACTCATGAAAGTAAAGTTAGGAGGGGCTGTTTCATTGAGGACCGTTGCACTGCAGCTGTCTTCTAGTCATGTTTCGTTTAGAAACATAAAATCCAGGTTGTTTGTGGTTATTAAGTCATTGATTAGAAATGATTTATTTTTTAGTGAGCGAATGTTTAAAAATGCTAACTTGATGGCATTGCATTTTGTCTCAACAGCAATATTAGTTTGATGCATAACAGGCCGCAGATTAGATGAGTCAGCCGTACAGCTTGAGAAGGCCTTAGACTTTCTATGACGTGATAAAACAGAAATAGAGAAAACTACAGGCACGCTGGGTTCCCGCTTGTTCTGTAAACATTTGTGAATGTTGCTGCTATTATAGCGGGGACCCGACACATATCACTGAGAGCTGCTATCAGCTGTTTTTGGTTCACCTACAGCAGATGGAAGGTTTGGGCCCTGGCGTTGTGGCAGCGGCCAGAGAGCTCTCACAGGAGGAGGAAGACGAGCTGGGCCCACAGGCTTTGGTGGTTGTGG
>NW_015548251.1:739087-740133 GCF_001515605.1 Sinocyclocheilus anshuiensis
TTTTTATCCAGCTGTATTTATTCAGTGCAGCTTATAATATCCGAGTGAAAGATAAAACACCAACATGTCAGAAAAAATAAAAAATAAATAAACAGAATCACTTTGGAAAAAGTTGGAGTTAGAAAAAGGATCACCCCCTCCTAAAACTGACTTGTAAACTCAATCAGGTGTAGCTAATCAGCTTCTCAATGGCATTTGGCTTTCAACTGTGATCAGCTGTGGTCATTTTTAGGGAAACCCGGTATTTAATCGGTCCCGGGGCTAAATTATGAAAGACCGGTGTATCGATAAGCTCTGACGTTAACAGTTCTGCTATCGGTACTGGAGAAATTAAGAAAACACATATACATTTATTATTGCTATATATACATTATCTTGCAAAATCTATCTCACCAGAGTCGCCAGCTGTTTTTCAAACATTTGTCTATGATGCATTTTTGCTATTCGCAATTCAGAAGCAAGATCGCGCCCACGCGGAAAAGCTTCAGCACGCGCAACATGAAAGCCCTGTTTAATTATGATAGAAGAGAGAACTAAACATTCAAACATCTGCTTACACTTTAGGCCTGTGGCGGTTTTATTAAGCTAATTTAATTTTTTTATTTCGATTTTGGCTTCTAAGGATTATACAAAAGAAGACATGAGGTAAAGCTATTAAAAACTAGCTGCGTTTTGTAGTACCGAAACCCGGTATTTAATCGGTCCCGGGGCTAAATTATGAAAGACCGGTGTATCGATAAGCTCTGACGTTAACAGTTCTGCTATCGGTACTGGAGAAATTAAGAAAACACATATACATTTATTATTGCTATAGATACATTATCTTGCAAATTCTATCTCACCAGAGTCGCCAGCTGTTTTTATATGCAATAATATTCAAACATTTTTCTATGATGCATTTTTGCTATTCGCAATTCAGAAGCGTGATCGCGCTCGTGCGGAGGAGCTTAAGCACGTGCAACATGAAAGCTCTGCTTAATTATGATAGAGGAGAGAACTAAACATTCAAACGTCTGCTTACACTTTAGGCCTGTGGCTGTTTTATT
>NW_015548251.1:740807-747494 GCF_001515605.1 Sinocyclocheilus anshuiensis
CTGTGTAAAATACAGGCAAAGGCTCCCACGGGAACGGGAACTGCTGCGGCAGTGTGGGAATTAGGTAAGGCTCCTGCAGGAGCAGGAACTGCTGTGGCAGTGTGGGAATTAGGTAAGACTCCTGCGGGAGCGGGAACTGCTGCAGCTGTGGGGAAATACAGAAAAGGCTCCTGCGGGAGTGGGCACTGCTCCGGCATTGTGGGAATTAGGTAAGGCGGGAGCGGGCACTGCTGCGGCAGTGTGGGAATTAGGTAAGGCTCCTGCGGGAGCGGGAACTGCAGCGGTAGTGTGGGAATTTAGATAAGGCTCCTGCGGGAGCTGCAGTGGCAGTGGGGAAATATGAAAAAAGCTCCTGCGGGAGCGGGCACTGCTGCGTCAGTGTGGGAATTTAGATAAGGCTCCTGCGGGAGCAGGAACTGCTGTGGCAGTGGGGAAATATGGAAAAGCTCCTGTGGGAGCGGGAACTGCTGCGGCAGTGTGGGATTGTGCTCATGCTAGCATCTGCTACGGGAGCTGGAGGCCACTGAACAGAAAAATGGTTATTAGTAGCATGAGGGAGCGGAAGAGATGTGGGCCTGTGTTACAAATGGAGGTAGCCTCACGTTTGCTTCAGCTGCTGTAGCTGTAGGCCATGGGAAGGGGGTGGGGTTGTGACATCCTGAAGAGCCTGTGTAGCCTGCACTGCTAGTGGAGGCAGTCTCAGGCTAGCGTCTGCTACGGGAGCTGGGGGCCGCTGAAAAAAAAAAAAAGGGGGTTAGAAGTAACAGGACGGAAATACTGAGATCTGAGGGCCTGTGTTGCAAGCGGAAGCAGCTTCACGCTTGCTTTGGCTGCTGTAGCTGTAGGCCGTGAGTAAGTGGAAGGGTTAGTGACATTTAGCGGGACAAGCGGAAATGCCTGGGTAGCCTGCAGTGTTGCAGACTTAGCAATTTGTTGCTAGATTTGGCAACATTAATACGTTTCCGTTGAAAACGCATCTTTTCCTCTTGTTTTGGCCTTCCATCCACGCTAAAACAAGGAGTCCAGGAAAACAGAGCTTTAAAAACGAGCTTTCCAGAGCGGATAAATTTGAAAATGCTGTTTTCACGTTGCAGAAACGGAAGCTTTTGAAAACGATGAAGCATGTTTAGTCGTGTAACGCATTGTACCAATAAACATGTTTATACCAGTAACGTTAATTTTGCAGTTATGTGCTATTCACTTTCACACTGTTGCTAAAGATATTTACTTTGCACGCTCTTCATATTACAGTCCTAAAAAAGATGACAGAAAATTTACTCACGATTGCTGTCCTGCGGCAAAACAGAGGGCAGTTGCGTTTTAGATCAATTCTGAGTGAGCGCGCCGTGGATGGTGAAATATTTCCATAAACTGCATGAAACTTATGTCTGTTCCGTCTGTATCATCTCGGTGAGGTTTTATACATGCACAGTAAGGCTAATGTAACACTTTCAGACATTTCAGTGTGGATGATAAACTTTGGGGGAGAAAAAGGCTTTTTATTTTTCTTTTAATTGCTTTAAAAAAAAAAAATGGCATCAACATCCGTTTATGTCATAACGTCGTTTACAAAACTTTAGCCAAGAAAACCTGCTTTTAGCTAATTCACCTGAAATTTATTAATTTGCAATGCGGCCTGCGCCGCTAGCGGAGGCAGCCTCAAAGTCGTCTGCTACGAGAGCTGGAGGCCCGGCTGCATACGGCGCTGCGGCCGGAAGAGCCGCGGTGAAAGACTGAGCCGCAGCGGGAGGCGAGTTGAAGGCTCGTTGAAGGCCTGCTGCTGCTGCGACCCAGCGCTCGAGGAGAGGAGAGCTTGTGCGGGACGATGGTGGTGTCGAGCAAGGCGAGCTCGTGGCTTTGCACGCCAAACAATATGTCTGGTGGAAATCCAATACAGCTCACCATCCAAATAACAGCATTCCTACAGTAGAGCATGGAGGTGGTAATATCTTGTTATGGGGTGTTTCTCTGCAGCAGGGACTGAAGCACTTGTCGGGGTAGAAGGAAAAATGGATGGGGCAAAATACCGTCAAATTCTTGAGAAAAACTTGCTGCCCTCTGCCAGAAAGTTGTCAATGGGAAGAAGGTTTACCTTCCAACATGACAATGACCCAAAGCACACAGCAAAACTGACCACACAGTGGTAGGAGAAAAAGGTGAATGTCCTTGCAAGGCCTAGTCAGAGCCCAGACTTAAACCCAATTGAAAATGTTGAAGACTGCAGTCCACAAACGGTCACCATCAAATTTAACTGAACTTGAGCAATTCTGCAAAGAAGAGTGGGCAAATATTGCAAAGTCTAGATGTGCACAGTTAGTAGAGACATATCCCAACAGACTAAAGGCTGTAATTAAAGCAAAAGGTGGTTCAACAGTACTGACACAAGGGGGTGATCCTTTTTCCAACTCTGTGATTCTGTTTTTTTTTTCTGACATGTTGGTGTTATCTTTCACTTGGATGTTATAAGCTGCACTGAGTAAATTCAGCTGACTAAAACAAAAAACTGTGTCTGTCTTCATTGCAGGCTGCAAAGCAACAAAATGTGATTTTTTTTTTAAAGGGGGTGATTCTTTTCTATACCCACTGTAAATTATACTTGTATAATATAGCAAAGGCTTTAATAAAAATAATGAGTAGTACTTGTGGTAGTAAGAGTAGTAGTATTTTTGTTATTAATTAAAATTATTTCATTAGAAAGAAAAAATATAGAAAGCAAAAAGCACCAATACCAAAAATATGTTTATTTGTTATATTGCGACTTGGCAGTGCCATTCTAAAATGAATTACAACTTTATTTTTAGCGATTCAAAGAACGTCCCTTATATCTTTACCATGGGGTCACTGTGTGTCAGAGC
Organism: Sinocyclocheilus anshuiensis; assembly: GCF_001515605.1. Classification (NCBI taxonomy): domain Eukaryota; kingdom Metazoa; phylum Chordata; class Actinopteri; order Cypriniformes; family Cyprinidae; genus Sinocyclocheilus; species Sinocyclocheilus anshuiensis. Next base: position 743,663 of record NW_015548251.1, read on the forward strand.
ACTTAAGTGTTTGTAAACAATTTGTTGAGTGATTTAGGCATGAGCATGTTTGGGGAATATTCAGTGGATCATCTGTGCTCTCATAAAGCACTTTAAAATGTAAATGACAATAGCGTTCTGATCCTGAAAGGTAACATTTGTACTATCCAAAGCTTTTAAACTCATTATTGAACAAAAAGGAACTGTGAGAGGAATAGAACAATACCCTGGAGATTTTGTGTGCAATTATGATCATCAATGATAGAGCTCATTCTCTTTCAGTGTTTGCAATTAGGCTCCAGCTGCTGGGAGCTGCCCCGTCCTGGTAAAGAAGCATGCCATCACCTCCCCCTGGTGCAGTTACCCATTACAGTCACCCGTCACGTTTGAGAAAATCACAAAATGCAAAGAGATGTTCTACTCTTAACATAACATTATGTTTTAGCCAAGTAGGACATGTTCCTGGATCAACATCCATTGTTTTTTTATTTAATTTCTGTTTAATAATCAAAGCCATAACCCTATTCCAAACTCTAACAATAACCAGAACCTCAATAGAGTGCAACAGTCTCCAGAAGTAAAAAAAACATTCTATTTTAAATAATATCTTATTTAAACCATTTGAGACAGACCTGTTGTGAGCTCTGAGGTTGTTAATCGATGGTATAAGCTTTTGTTAAAGGGGTCATATGATGCGATTTCAATTTTTCCTTTCTCTCCATTCACATTATTTCAGATTGTTTTTAAAGTAGTCGTGTTTAACGACTACTTTTTTTTTGTTTTTTTCAAAAAAAGTTTTTTCGTTTAATGTTTTGTGGAGAAAAATTACATTACCCATAATGCTGTACAGACAATTCACCAACCAGTGAGTTGTGGCGAACACCCACATATATACTCATATTTTGCCATAAACTTGAAATACAGTATATTGTTTCTATAGATATAACCAAGAAATTTAAATAGATTTATATTTTTCCTTTTTTAAATTATGTAATTTGCAGTGCTTCATGGGATTGTAGTTCTTTCCCTCACTAAAGCCATTAAGTCCAAAATGCAAAATGACTGCCGTACAGCCTTGTACCTTTTGTCTTTTTTTTTTATTTCAAATACTTTTTTAGTTCAATTAAACGTTTTTAATGTTGTGATTCACCTTATAGCTTATTTGCTTAGTTAATGGTTTGTAACACTGAAGACTTTTAAAAAATCCCTATGGGAAATATACTACCAACGCTGCTGAGAAAGTGTGCGGGCACAATAGGTGAATTGTAGATTAAATCTGATTGGTTGATCCTCCATCCAGGCATGATGGTCTAGAATACATGAACATACATCAAGCTATCAGTTAGCATTCCTATTTAATATATTACACTATATATATTAATATATGTTTATATATGTATTTAGTTGGAACACACAGCTCATTTTGAATGGCTGCCATGGAGAAATATTACAGAATCTACTAGCAGTGGCTAATTAGCATGCTAATATGCTAACCTTGACCCTTTGGTTTAATCACGTTATGTGAGTCACACAAATTAGGAATTTCACAATGAAGATGTTGTATTCTCTGGCTTCTCAATGCAGTTTTGCCAGTTGTTTGTTATTTTTGAAAGTGTAATGGAATGCAATGGAATGTAATGGTTTCATCTTATTAACATTTCTTAAATAACTTCTTCTTTGACTAAACAGCCTTACCCTTTTTTAAAACCCTTACAAATAGGTCTGACAAGTCCTTGGTAACATGTTGTTTTTCTGTATTTGCGGCCCAGGCAAAGAGCCTTCACATGTCTGAAATTCCCAGGTCCGTGTGTTGCCAGGCTTCATCTGCATATCGAGCGACAGGGAAGTGCACGCTATGGTGTCAGGCTCCTCTCTCCTACAGAAACCTGCTCACCGTGGTCGTCCATTAGTCATAATGGCATGGAGGCACATCGCTCTCCTGCGCTATCTTGAAGCGAAATAAAGCAAGCAGGTGTGGGCAGGAAATTAATGTAAATCCATAAGTGTTCAATTAGGCCTGCACACAAAACAAGAAGGGGGGAAGAGCAGTAGCTCCAAACCAACGGCAGCCCCTTTCTTTGTGTGAACACAGGCCGCCTTTCACTTCATCCGCCTCTTTGTGCCGGAGACAAATGGAGCTAACTTTAATTATGAAAAAATAGTTGTATGAATTTTCCAGGTGCAGCTCTTTCGCGAGCAGGCCGCAATGGAGGTTTTCACCATTTGGCTGTCAGCGTGGTGTCATGTGTAATTCTGTATGTATGTCTGATTATGAAAAAATAGTTGTATGAATTTTCCAGGTGCAGCTCTTTTCGCGAGCAGCCGCAATGGAGGTTTTCACCATTTGGCTGTCAGCGTGGTGTCATGTGTAATTCTGTATGTATGTCTGTGTGTGTGTGTGTGTGTGTGTGTGTGTGTGTGTGTTTTCACCATTTGGCTGTCAGCGTGGTGTCATGTGTAATTCTGTATGTGTTTGTGTGTCTGTGTCTGTGTGTGTGTGAGTGTGAGTGTGCCTGGAGGGGCAGAGAGCATTGGCCCTCGGTGCACAGCCTGAAAAAGCACTCTAACCTAATTTGTTTCTAATTACAAAAACAGGAAGTGCACCTGCCATGTATCAGGCCTCACTGGCCCTGACTAATGCACAGAGTGCAATGGACTTTTGAATAGTTTGTTTCATGCTTGTTATTAAAATGGGAGAATGAGTTTGAAGGAAATGTTTGAATGTGTGGCATTATGATTTTACACTAATAAAACATAGTACATTGACTTATCAGTGGGAAAATAAGGCCTTCGCTAAAGCCTGATGATGTTATCGACAGGCAGATGGATACAAATTAGCTTTGTTCCAAAACTTACTGCTACCTACGTAGATAGCATTTTAGCCAGGCCCAGCTCCAGATATGAGATGAAGTGTGGGCCAAGTGACATTCCAGGTGGGCCGGGGGTATGTGATAGTGGGAGGGGGGCTGTACATGTAGAGTCTGTACATGGGGCCGAGGCTTGTAAATTAGCCTGGCTACAAGCATGGTTTGAAGACCTCGGTCACGTTCTAATGCTACTTTCCAGTTTCGAAAACCTGTTGAATGAAAGTGTCATTTTCAGAGAAAGCGACATGGAAAACAAAAGCTCGCATTGCTCTCTAGGGAATATTCAAGCCACGGTCGTGATTGGGATCCCAAACAGGTGGTTTTTGCTACAGGCAGGAGTGCTCAAAAAATATAGCGCAGGGTCCCGCCATCCCGTGATTTAGCGCATAACAAGAATGATGGAGTTACATAAACACTAGGTTTGCTGTGGTACAATACTAAACTGAAAGCATCTACTCTGCACCATACAGCCAGGGTTGCTACGTCTGTGTGACAAAACTAGCCAATGCCAAACTTAAAATCTAGCGCAGTTTTATCATAGGTAGATGCAAAATATTTCAATACAAGCATTTCAGTGAAATGTAATCTATGCAATATTTCAAACCTTTAACCCACGGGGTTTAAAGGTAGCCCAATTCCATGGAAAAAAACGCGGACTTGACTCAGATTTGACTGATCATGGTTTGAGATTAAGGACCGACTGACAAGACCATGCTGGAGGATTTGCTGCTCAACAGATCCTGAGCTCATTGTCAAATATCTGATCTAGTAAGAAGTGCTCCCTTTACACAGAGTGAAAGTGAACTGCGAGCGCTCATTCAAAAGCAATTTCAATACCCCGCATATCGATAGCGCAAAAATTATATACAATATTAGAATGTTTGTGGGTGTGGGTGTGGGAGGGAGTGGACACAAAAATCGCAGGAGCGCGCTTTAGCGGAACACACATTGCGGACCGCGGGCGGTAATGTTCAGAAATTCAGCAG
>NW_015548251.1:747700-751222 GCF_001515605.1 Sinocyclocheilus anshuiensis
CGTGGTTAAGAAAACAAGCCCACGCAGGGCTCTAGTCATGACTGATAACAAGCGGCTAAAAAGCATCTCCCTCTCCATCCTTCCAAAAACAGTTCGGGGGTATGACTTCAAATCCAGCTGGTGAGGATTTGCCCTGTTTTTTTGTGTGTGTGTTATTGTGTTTTTGACACCATCTGAAGCTACTAATGAACTTGACCTTATTCCCGCAAATGGATGAGGTGGTAGCTGTGTCCTGGTGAGCTGAAGTTGTTTTCTTTTGTCCTTCGAAACAAGAAATCTGTACATATTGTGTTTTGTTTGGTGCAGTGTAAAAAACTTCACTTATAGTTCTAACAAAGTTCATTGGCTGTTACTGTCTGTCGTTACACTGCTTCATGATTCAGCACGTTCGTTAACCTCAAAGGAAGTGAAGTGAATGAGCTGGCTAAGGCTGTCGCAACAAATTAAAAATAAATAAATTAATAAATTAATTAAAATTTAAATGGAGGGGGGTTGGGAAGAAAACAAAAAAGAAAAATATATGGAGCTGATATATATAAAATGTAAAAATATATTAAATAATTAAATATATGAATGCAAAAGAAAAAAGCTGTGATTTTAAATTGTAATAAAATTATATATTTAATTATATATTTTACATACTAATATTTCACACAATATTAACATGAGTGATGTATTGTTTATGGTTATTAAAGTATTGCATTGTTAGCTTAGCAACATTCTATAATAAGACAGCAATGCTATTTGTGTGGCAGATTTGATCAGTTGAAATCAGTTGCTTATGAGGTTTTATTTCCATCAGCATGCTGTCTTACAAAATAGTTAGCAATATAGGCGGTAAGCAATGAGGTTAAAGTGCCTATTATGCCATTTTTAAGGTTGTTAATATTGTTTTATGGGTCTCCTAAAACAGGTTTACATGCATGCAAGGTCAAAAAACACGTTAGTTTTCTCAGAAAAAATATTTAATTTTACCTCATTTCTAAATGATCCGTAAACGACTCGTGCGAAGCAGTTCAAAGAAGTCTTTCTAAACCCCTCCTTTCCGTGAGCCCTCACTGCTGTAATTGGTCAGATGGTGCAGTACTTTGTGATTGGTCCAGAGCCATAGAGAGATTGGCTCTGGATTGGTCTACTGCGTACAGAGCGTGTCGGAAACGAAACGCCCATTGCCATGACGGAATGACAGCCCTGGAAACTTGTCAATACATAGAAAAGATGGTATCGATTGTACCTTACCAATTCGAGCCGGAGTCTGATGATGAAACGGTTGAACTGGCTGATCAACAAGAGACTGATTCGCAAGCACGACTGGAGCAGGACGTTTCTCAGTGGTAAGTGTCAAGTGTTAACAAGTTTGTGGTAATTATAAGATGTGATAAAACAAATTTACTCTCACAGCGTAGGATACAGCGTCTTCTCGACATGATGTTAACCACACGGAAATTTTACTGTTTGGGGATGTACAATGTGGGCAGACATTATGCAAATGTGTTACTTCGTGACGTATAGCCGTAACAGAAAAATATTTGAATTCCTGACGACTCGTTTAGGCGATTGCGACCCGACTCTTTTTTTTTTGATAGACAATAACTTTATTTATCGTTCACTGTCGGCTTCACAACTTTGCAGATAGTTTATGTTCACATACAGCTACTTGACACACTGCATGAAAGGTAATATTCGAAAAGGCTTAATAGGGGCACTTTAAGTTTTGGAACAGAGACTATGAGGTCTATTGTGCATTAATGTAATTATCACCCACCCACCACAAGAAAGTCTGCAATGTTGTTCTCATTCAGTCAAATAGCTTAAATGAAGCATCACAGCTCATGTAGTTTAGATTACAAATCTGATGTAGCTACACTTTGAAAAAGAGAATAGAAGTGACCTACATCTCACCTGACGACAGAAAGCTTTTTGCCAAGTCTGAGGCAAGAACGCGTGAACCAAACTCGCAGGGCTTTGTTTTGAGATGTTACACTGATTGCTAATTAGTACATGACTTATATAAACAGAATAATTTAAACAGAGAAACAGACAGTGAAAGTCGATGAGCATGAGGATATCACATTTCAATCAGCATGTTACAATGATATCAATGAAAACAAACTCAGTTAGGGCTGGCGCGGCCGTACCGCTGAGGTCATTGTTTTTCATCAGCTTACATGGATCTGTGAATCGTAGCTATGGCTCTACATGCACAAGTATTTCTCTGGCATCACCGAATGGATGCTTACAACAGTCACAGGAACAGCTAATAGTTCTCACGTTGCATGAAAACAGTAATTCCTCAGCACGCTAAAGCGATATTGATGTATTAGAAGATTATTAATTTGCTCAGCATTTGAAGAACTCATCAGAGACATGCTGTTAATTCCCACTGTGAGGTAATAGAGTGGAATACAGTTTGTTTTCAGTGGGACCGGGTTGTGAGGACGTTGCCTGAAGGATGTATCTGGCTTTAATTGCTTACCAAGGGCATATATGAGCACTGAGAGAGCGAGAGCGAGACACCACTCACATCTATTATCAAAGGCCATGGGAAAAGGGTCGCCAAACAGTCGTGCCTGTCAGGCCTTATCAACAGACAAATCCCCACTGGTGTTAATGGCCAGGCTTTGTCTGCCTTTCATTACATTAACTAACAAGGCAGGAGCTTGTTCCTCTAATGTGTCACTTCCTGTTGCACTCTCCTCTCAGGGCAGGGGGTTAGATGCCCACAGCCGGAAAAATTCCATACATCAGAGGAAACATTAACCTGACTCTTTGCTAGCCCTAAGGACCGAAGGGCGTGTGCCAGGGAAACGCTGTGCCCTTCTCCGGAATGCACTGTTCCTGAAAAGCCGAGGTTTTGGATACTGTTCCTGCACTAATGGCGAAGAAAGTGCTGCGTTGCTATGGCGACAGGAGATTTTCTTTTCTAGTGTCCCGGGGTTAGGGTGCCATCAGCAGTGTGAATGTTGCTTAAAAAGCAGTGCAGTTCAGCCCCTAATCGCCCCCCATTTATTTTTGGGCTCTGTAAAGTCCGCCTCAGGCTGCACAACAAAGAAATCAGGAAATACAGCTGTGAGGACAGCAAAACCGCTGAAGACATGGCCAGAGCACATAAATACGTTCCATTCAGCAGCTCCATTAATAATTTACAGGAACTGACAGGACATAATCGGAGGGGATGTTTATCATTTTACAATCGTTAAAAAAAACATCAACCTGTTTGTTGTTTATTGGTTCCTATTATATAATCATATTAGTGAGTGAAATACAGAGTTCTGGTATGAAACTCTAGATGGCGCAGTCCGATAGGTCTAACTCAATCTGACCTAATGATATCATTATAACATGGCACAGCTGATTGGTTCTCTCCTGTATTGGTAGCCAATGAGCTCGCTGCTTAACATTCAAATATATGACTAGTGCTTGCCGTATCAGTTGCAGCTTGCTTCAGAAACCCTCCACCTTCCCCAGCTCCACCTGTATAGATCTGCTACGAGGTGATTCATGTATGCTATATGGGGGTTA